>NC_037672.1:180728226-180983273 GCF_003255815.1 Theropithecus gelada | reverse complement strand
ACAAAAAAAAAAAAAAAAAAAAAAAAAAAAAAGAAAATACACACCAAAGTATTCAGGGACAAAGGGTCATTATGTATCTAACTTACCTTCACATGGTTCAGAAAAAGTTGGGTGTGTCTGTGAATGGAAAGACAGGGAGACAGGCAGAGAGACACAAACAGAGAAGGAGAGAGAGACAGAGAGAGAGAGAGGGGGAGAGAGAGAGAGAGAATGAGAGACAAAGACAGTGAGGCCAAGTGTTAGCCACAGGTGAATCTGGGCAAAGTGCACACGGGTGTTCTTTGTACTCATCTTATTCTTACAGCCTTTTTATAAGTTTGAAATTATTTTTTAAAAAGATTAGGCTGGGCGCAGTGGCTCACGCCTGTAATCCTAGCACTTTGGGAGGCCGAGGCGGGTGGATCACGAGGTCAGGAGATTGAGACCATCCTGGTTAACACGGTGAAACCCCGTCTCTACTTAAAATACAAAAAAAAAAAAAAAAAAAAAAAAAAAAATTAGCCGCCCGTGGTGGCGGGCGCCTGTAGTCCCAGCTACTCAGGAGGCTGAGAATGGTGTGAACCCGGGAGGCAGTGCTTGCAGTGAGCCGAGACAGCGCCACTGCACTCCAGCCTGGGCGACAGAGCGAGACTCTGTTGCAAAATAAATAAATAAATAAAAGATTAAAAAGTTTGTAAAAGTATTCCAACAAACAACAAAAAAATTCTAAACGTATGTATTACAAAAAAGAAGTTCCCTCATGAAAGAGAAATTTCCTTAAAAGTGAACAAAAGGCCGGGCGCGGTGGCTCAAGCCTGTAATCCCAGCACTTTGGGAGGCCGAGACGGGCGGATCACGAGGTCAGGAGATCGAGACCATCCTGGCTAACACGGTGAAACCCCATCTCTACTAAAAAATACAAAAAACTAGCCGGGCGTGGTGGCAGGCGCCTATAGTCCCAGCTACTCGGGAGGCTGAGGCAGGAGAATGGCGTAAACCCAGGAGGCGGAGCTTGCAGTGAGCTGAGATCCGGCCACTGCACTCCAGCCTGGGCGGCAGAGCGAGACTCTCTCTCAAAAAAAAAAAAAAAAAAAAGTGAATAAAAACCAACCAGGACCAGTAAAATGGACTCTCAGACTTTTTTTTTTCTGCCACACTATGTACCAGAAGAAATAAAATAATAATTATAGCAGTTGGAGTAATATACTTACAACATAATTTTTATCCTCAGTTATTTTTCTTTTGTGAAGGTATCAGAAAAATGGTCTGGTACATACAAAGGCTCAGAAAATATCATCTATGTCTCTTTCTTAAAAAATTATTTGAAGAATCATTCTAATAGACTTGAAAGAGAATTATAATTCCAGTTCTAGTTGTGCATACAAGAACTGACCATTGTCATTATAACCAATTAAGACATTGTTAAATCTCAAAAAATCATTCCACATAAGTAGATGCAAATGAAATTTAGATTTCTCAGAGACAGAGAAGACACATGATGTAAAAATATGTAAAAAACAACAAACTGGATTTTAATTAACAAAGTCTGGACAACAGGTAAAGGAAGAAATGTTGTAATAGGTGGGGAAATATAAGTGAGTTAAATTATTCATTTCCTATTTTGGGGAAATCAGAAGATAATACATAATCTTGACCTTGATGATTTGTGAAAAATACAGAAAAACCTAAAGGTAAGTGTAATAAAACGACAAAATTTCTGTGCTGTGAACAGCTGCTGGCTTTAAGTGAGAATTGGGCCAGAAGTTTGACCTCCAAGCCCAAATTTCCTCTTCTTAAAAAGGGGAGGATGCCAACTATCTTATGCTGTCCTTATAATGTGGCCAAAATGGTTAACAGTGGTGAGATGTGGAAGGTATCTCTCTGCCAGTACTGAGCTCCCGGCGGGGACTCTATGTCCACTCCATGTGTGGGAAGGGAGAGTCAGTGATGGGAATGGAACAAATGGAGCCAGCAATGCTCTTTGTAGCATGTTTTCCTCCCACAGTATAGTTCTTATGCTGCTCAGGGTTGCAGACCAATAGATGTTGTTGCTAGAACCTCATGACTCTAGAAATAGAGTCAGTGCTATGAACAAGCAGTGCTTGAAAGACCTAGAGCACATCAGGAGACTGTCTGGAACCTACTGCAAGCTTCCAGAGGAGCATCAAAGGTGAAAGACCTTCAACAACAAAGGAAAGCCTGATTCAAAGATGGGCAAAGGTCTTGAACAGATGATTCTTCTAAGAAGATATACAAATGACCAATAAGCACAGGAAAAGACACTCTAAATCACTCATCATTAGGGAAATGCAAATTAACCATGAGATACCACCTCACACCCACCAGTATGGCTTCTACCAAAAAAACAAAAAACCAAAAAAGTAGGGGTTTGACCAAGGATGTGGGGAAATTGGAATCCTTGTTCACTGGTGGTGGCAATGTAAAATGGTACAGTCACTGTGGAAAACAGTATGATTTCCCCTCAAAAAATTAAAAATATAACTACCATATGATCTAGGAATTCCACTTCTGGGTATATGTTCAAAAGAACTGAAAGCAGGGTCTTGAAGAGATATTTACACACACGTGTTCACAGCAGCTTTACTCACAATAGCTAAAATGTGGAAGCAACACAAGTGTCCATTGATAGACGAATGGGTAAACATAATGTAGTACATACATACAATATTATTCAGCCTTCAAAGGAAGGATATTCTTACACATGCTAACATGGGTGAACTGTGAGGACATTATGCTAAGTGAAATATACCAGTTGCAAAAGGAAAATACTAAACTGTATGATTCCATTCATATGAAGTATTTAGAGTAGTTAAATTCATAGAGACAGAAAGTAGCATGCTGGTCTACTTTGCCAGGAGCTGGGAGGAGTGGAGAAGGGAGAGTCATTTTTTAATAAGTATAGGGTTTCAGTTTTGCAAGATGAAGAGAGCTCTGGAAATGGATGGCAGTGATGGTTGCACAATATTATAAATGTCCTTAATACCACTGAATGGCACACTTAAAAATGATTAGGATAGTAAATTTTATGTTATGTGTACCTTACCACACACACAAAAAATTCTTTAAAGAAAATGAAAGACCTTATAATTTATGAGTAAAACTATGCCTCCGACAAATACCTCTTCTCCTTCTAAGAGTAATAGTTCCTGGCTTGCCACCAGATCCTGGGGGAGATGACTGACCAGGTGACACCAGGTAACCAGACATCCAATTCTTAGCATTGATGAACTGTTGTGTTACAAGATCTACTTGGTCATAAAGTTGGAAATTCCAAGAAGTGCTCCACCATTAGGGACAGATGATATCTACAGCTCACAAAGGCATAAATAAGTCCTGTGTGCTCAGGAGCCCAGGATGCCACCCTGGCCACACTGACAACATGCCCTCCACCTCTACCCATGACCTCATGGAAATTCCTGATGGCCTATTGACAAAAGAGGAAAACAACTGAAGCCAAATGTACACATGGCTCCGTACCATATGCCAGAACCAGCCCCAAGAGGAGCACTGCAGTCATGATAGCCCCACTTCATGGTAACCCTGAAATGGGGGAGGAAAATCCTCCCAGGGGCAGTACTTTGCCTATAGAATAGACGGTCTGGACTAAGGCCCTGCATTGATTCCCGGAGTAGCTAATGGATGGCCATATGGTCAGGGACAACGTCCTAGTTTTTTAAAAAGGTCATATATAATTAGTCTGATTTATTAAGATGTATATATGTACAATGGAAACTACATACAGCTTAACGTTAACCCTATGGGTGGTTTTAAGATCTGTCGGTTATATTTTCCCAGTTTTTTCTTTGTCTGATGGTTGTGTATTATTCTTATAAACAGGGAAAAAGTTAACTTTGTTTCAAAAAGAAACTTCCTTATGGCTCCAAGTCATAGGAAGCCATTCAGCATGCTTTGTGGAGTTTATTCTGCTCTGAAGTCTGTCTTCTCTGAGCAACACTGTGGTCAGTCCGTGGACACATTCCATTATGGCTCCGTATGAGCTTGGCTTGGCATGCTACATGCCAAAGACAGTAGAACCATAATGTTTATAACTGATACAGTCATATAAATTGGATACAAAATGAGGGGCTTTCTGTTGATGTGAAAGTACATGAGGCAGCTTGGCGCTTGGCGTCTCCAGCCATTCAGGTTGTGGCATGAGCCTGGCTAGTGTGTAATTCCTAACTCTGCTGTTCACCAGCCATATGACTTTTGACAACACAACCTACCTCCAAGCCCAAATTTCCTCTTCTTGGAAAGGGAAGGATGCCAACCATTTTATGTCGTTCTTACAAAGTGGCCAAAATGATTAAAAGCGGTGAGATACGGAAGTTCTCTCTCCACCAGTGCTGAGCTCACAGCGGGGACTCTGTCGATTCCACGTGCGGGACAGGAGAGTGAACGATGGGAATGGAATGAGGAGATGGCACCCTTCTTTCCCAGCTCTGAAACGGTGCTTAGAAAAGGACCCAAAAGTCTCAATTTACTTTCTGCCCCAGTAGACCAGGATCACATAGGTCATGAGCAAAAGGTGGCTTGTTGGAAGAGAGGCCTATCAGTGTTTTGGGAGACTGAAGTGGGAAGATCCCTTGGGGCCAGTTGTTCAAGACCAGCTTGGGCAACATAGGGAGACTCCATCTCTACAAAATTAAAAAAGAAAGAAAAAAAGAGAGGGATGTGAGGAGTCTTTGTAAATTCCTCCCTTCTCCCTCAGGGCCCCGATCCTTCAGTGGGATTACACCCAATACGGGTGGGAGCGACTCCCCAGGTGCGTCTAACACCCCCACTGGCAGAGGGGAAGGCACGGAAGAGGAGGGCAGCGTTTACAGTCTTGAGGAGCCAAGCCCACCGCAGCAAAGTCACACAGGAGGAGCCCTTGCTGTTCTCTCTGTTCTCACCTTTTACTTGGGAAATAATTGGAGAAAGATCAGCTCCAGCCTGTCCCAGGTGGACCAAGGCTGGAGATCAGTAAGACAGCATTGCAGCTACAAAAAAGCATTTTCCACCTCCATCGCCACAGGGAGCACAGCTTCTCTCTCACTCCCGCCCAGGTTCTTAGTCTTGGGGAATCCGATGCTACAGGGGCACAGCCAGCTCCCAGGGCTCCCAAGAGCGGATTGCCCCGTGGGGTTTGGTGAGGTCCTGTGGACAGCCTGAAAGCACAGTGGAGGGAGAGCTTACCACCCACACGCCGCTGCACACACGCTTCTGATCGATTCGCGTCTGCAACCAGGGCTGCCCTCTTTGGCTTCCTACCATGTGCTCCCGTGAATCTGAGGCCCCTCATCTGTGAAATCACGTGGATGAACTCATTCAAAGGTCACTGTCCCTAATCTATGAAATGTACCTAGCACAGTACTGGAGAAATAAGGAAGGGTCACTTAGGGTTAAGGTCACTTTCCCTTAGCAGTTAGAAAGTTTCTGGAGTTTTCTAGGGTGCTCTGTTAGCTTTCCCTGTGATTTTCAGGCAAGGAGGAAGAAACAGCATAGGAAGCTCTTGTCTCCAGAACAGAACTGCAGGAGGCTCAGCCACAGGGAAGGCCAGAGGCGGCCAAGGGGCCACTGCTGAGGTGCCACTCATGCCACCGTCCCCTCCACTTTCCCACGTGCTGTCCAAGTTTGTGACATCCGAAATATTTCTAACCAACCAAAGTCTTTTAATACCAGCTGTATTTACTGAAATGTGGGCAGGTTTTTTTCATAAGGGGAGGTTCTGAGTCAACCTTCAACTCCCCTGTATCCTTTAGAAAAGAAAGAAAAGGTGGGGTGGGCTTGGGGGATGAGAGAGACGGAGGGAAAAAGCGAAGAGGAGGGAGGGAGGAAAGAGAGAGAGAAAGGCAGTGCTCCCTTCCTTCCTGCTGGCTTCCCTGATGTCATCTATCATGTCTGGGAATGACAGGCCTGAAGAAACATCTGGGACCCGCCATGTACCTTCTGCTATGCCAGAGAAGAGATGATTTCTGGATATTAATCTAACATGGGAGCACTCTCTAAGCCTACCAAGGGGAGTAGCAGCCTTTTCTAATTTATTGTGCTAGATGAAAGAATTCAGAGATGTGAGAGAAAGTTTTCATTGCAATGTCAAGGTGGGAGTCCTCAGGACACCCCTCACCCTGAGAAGCGCAAGCCCCATCTGCTCTGGGAAGATTTGGGCTGCGGAAAACAAGCTCACATTTTTTTGTTTTGTGCATACACTGGAATGAATAGATCATTCCAAGGACTTTTGAGACATCAGTCAGCTAGGGCAAGAACAAAGTTTCATTTGCTAGACTCAGTCAAGCCACCTACAACTGAGATTCTCCTCTGTAGATACTGATGACTGCTAAGAGTTGGAAGAGTCACCTACAGGAAAGACTGACAGTCAATTAACCTCTGGTGGAAACCAGTGGCTTCAAGTAGAAAAATCACAGCTTTGGCCGGGCGCGGTGGCTCAGGCCTCTAATCCCAGAACTTTGGGAGGCCAAGGTGGGTGGATCACGAGGTCAGGAGATCAAGACCATCCTGGCCAACATGGTGAAACCCCATCTCTACTAAAAATAAAAAAAATTAGCTGGGCTTGGTGGCGTATGCCTGTAGTCCAAGCTACTCGGGAGGCTGAGGCAGGAGAATTGCTTGAACCAGGGAGTTGGAGGTTGCACTGAGCCAAGATCACACGACTGCACTCCAGCCTGGCAACAGAGCGAGACTCTGTCTCAAAAAAAAAAAAAAAAAAAAATTGAAACAAAAAAAAGAAAAATCACAGCCTCGACCTGACGATGAATTTACTACCATGGTTCAATCATTTAGAATTTAGTCTCAACAGTCTTGAGAAAATTCTGAAATCATTTCTGTGACTCTCCTCAATTTCCTTTCCTAAGGAAGGGAAGCTGCAAGTTCAGTGTGCCTCGAGGGAATGGTCAATATTATGTATAAACAGATGATTACTAGCCAGAAAAGGCATCAGCATAAAGACCAAGAACAATATTTTTTCCATGTGTATACAGAAAAGATAGTTTTGTGTCAAAAGACAGCTGAAAGAAGTGATTTGTTTTCTTTTTGATGACTTGAAAAATGAAATATTTATAGCATTTTTAAAAGCAATCATTTGCTTATTGCCAAGAAATTTATTTGGCTGTTATTTTAAATTAAGAAAAAAAGATCTCCAACTTTTATGTGTTAAAAGCTGTAACTGTTTATTGGGAGCAGAAGACTAAAAACTCTCATTTTATTGCAGCCTATGACATATACTCAGCAATTAACCTTTAACAGTGAAACCAGAACATGCCTTCGAAGTTCTAGAATTCAATGAGAATCTAAACATTTTCTCCCAATATTCTTTTACTACAGACAATTTCTGGTTCAGTAAAAGTGCACTGCATTACAAGACAACATTCAAAACACTGGGGAGAAATATGTTTTAAACTATTTATCATCCTATGGGGTTTTAATTTTCTGCTGACTGTTACAACCAGAGAATTGAGCGTCTTCTCAAGGGGGAAAAGCTATTTATGGACAGTTTGTGATTAGGAGCAGCTGCTCTTCACCATATATTACCTTTTTGTGATAACCACATTTTCACACAAAGCTACCACTAATAAGCTGGTGCACACTAAAAAAAAAACTGCAGCAGAACTGTTACCTTGAAAGGAAGATGTCAAATGAAAAGCTCTTCCACGTTTTCGTATCCTTGAGTTTCTTCATTGTAGGAGAATAATAAATCTGAAAGCCTGTTGCATCTTGGGAATCTAATGTTACTAACAGAAGAATACAGTCAAGTAGTTTTTGTGCAGCTTTCACTCTGGGTTAAAATGAAAAACATCTTATACGAGAGGTTGAATCTCCATGGGAATTAAAGATGGTTTTTATTCAACCCATACAACCAGGATGAAAATATATGGGTTGTGTTGTAAATGTTTCTCTACCAAGCTGGAGACCAAAGCATACTTCACTGTGCTTGCATACTTGAGAGCAAGAAGGCAGAAAGAATTTTGAATTTGAATATGCTGTTCCCGGCCATCCAGGTGAAAAAGTTTGACAATAAAACAGTTACTTTCTCTCAAAATATTTCTGATTAGCAATGACCAATTCGGCTTCCCCAGTGGACTCTTAGAGATGCAAAAGTCAAGAAATCCCCTATCATACTGTTTTATTAAAACTTAATTAGGAGATCTGATACTTTACCTGGTAAAGACTCAACCATGCAGAATAATTTTGCAGATTATACATCAGAATGTAATCCTGAAATGCAAATCCTACAGGGATGGATACAGTTGTAAAAGTTCCAAAATAAAAGTGACCATTACACATGCTGGAAAATAGTTTTGGAATAACTGCTGACCAGGATGTAACTGGACACGACAAATGATGAAGGGTAACTTGACCATGTATTTTCAAAAGCCTTAAACACGGGAAGAGCTACAGACTTAGCAATTCTAATTCCAGGACATGTTCAGGTTTCTTCAGAGATGTTTGTGATGGCCTGAACATTCACATCAGAAAAATGTTTTTGAAAATATCCAACAATGAGAAACAGAAGGAAAATGATTTAAGGAAGCCATCACTATGCAGCCATTTGGAGCAACGTGGAAGGATATTTAAAGCCATGAAAAACGTTAAGGATAGCTATGGGGAAAAGGCAGGTTACAAAACAGTTTAGACTGTATGGTCCCAATTTTGTTTTAAAATACATGTTTTAGACCATACAGTCTACATATATATATATATATTCATTTGTTGAAAGGAAACATAGTATATTGAAAATGATCATCTTTGGTTGATATAATGATGGTTAATTCTTGTTTTTGCTTCTTTTCTGCTTTCTTGTAATTCTGTTTTCCTATAATAAACATATATTAGTTTTTAATAAAAATAATAAGAAGGCTGGGTGTGGTGGCTCACGCCCATAATCCCAGCACTTTGGGAGGCTGAGGCGGGCAGATCACCTGAGGTCAGGAGTTCGAGACCAGCCTGACCAACATGGATAAACCCCGTCTCTATTAAAAATACAAAATTAGCTGGGCATGGTGGCTCATGCCTGTAATCCCAGCTACTTGGGAGGCTGAGGCAGGAGAATCACTTGAACCTGGAAGGTGGAGGTTGTGGTGAGCTGAGATCATGCTGTTGCACCCCAGCTGGGCAACAAGAGTGAAACTCTGTCTCAAAAAATAAATAAACAAAAATAAAATAACAATAATAAATGTTAAAATCAGTGAGGCTTTATGAGACCAGATGTTCCAAATATTTTTCTGTTCCCCACCTATGAATAGCTCTCCAATTCTTCACCCCATTTGTCTAACACTGCCCCTGTATTGTTTGCGTGTGTGAATATACCTATGTGTTTTGGAATCTTTCAGGCCACACAGAATCAGTGATAAGGTGGCACAAGGGGTCTGCAGTTCAAAGTGAAGACTAGAGACATTTCAGGATAAATTTGTATGGCTGCCCCTCAGTATCTTAGGGGGAATGTTTCCAGGACCCCCTGAAAATACCAAAATCCGATGCTCAAGTCCCTGATATAAAATGGCACAGTATTTGCATGTACCCTATACACATGCCCTTGTCTACTTTAAATCACCTCTAATAAATAGTTTACTCATAACATGTAATACAATGTAAACACTATGTAAAGGTTGTTCTACTGGATTGGATTTTTATTTGTATTGTTTTTTATTGTTGCATTGTTATTTGTTATTAATATCGATGTTGGTATTGATATGGGTATTGATATTCCCAATATTTTCAATCCACAGATGGTTGAATCCACAAATGTGGAAGCTGCAGATACAGAGAGCTGATTGCATTATAATTCTAATATTACAAAAATTTTAATTTCACTCAAGTTATTTTTCAAATATGCAAATACTTTCTATCACAAATACTTTTCAAATATTAATTACTTTGTTTAAAAATTACTGATAATAATGCCTCCCTAGGAATACTGATAAGAATGCCCCCCAATAACATACCAGTACCATATAGGTGACTACACGGATCTGTGTGACTTTGCTGAAGGTCACCCTACCCCAAATGCCTATAATTCCTTCTGCTGCTCTCATGCATACGTGACTGCATGCATTCGTTCAGTTATTCAGCAAACACCTACGTCTGTGTCAGCACAGAAAATACAAAGATGACGAAGGCACAGCCTCTGTGCTCAAAAAGCCCCACAGTAACAGGGCAGAAAGACACACAAACAGACTATTGTGAAACTATGTGGAAGGTCAGGTTCGCCAGCATCCTCCTACCGAAGGTTCTTTTATAAGACATACACCTTTAGAAAAGAGAACTTTTGGAGACAGTTACTGGTTTTTCTCCTGTACAGGAGACAGAATTGATGTACAGAGAATAGAAAAGCGGTTTCAGATAAATTCACCTGCTTCCCAGGTTTGTGAAGGGGGTACCCTTGGCTAGGGTGTTCTCTCCCTAGAGAAGGTAAGTTTTGAAGGGTGAACGTGACACTGAAGCCAGAAGCAACCGTTCCTGGGATCTGCGCTGGTAGAGGGGAGTGCTGGGGCCAGCATGTTATTCGTATGTAGTACAAACCTTAACACCTCCAGATGGTCACTACAGTTACCTAAGGATGAAGGTGTTAGTTTAAATAGGTGACTTGAAATTGTAGAAAAAAATTTTTTTTTAAGATTTCAGGTCCTTGGGGAATGTTAGTGGTTGTACAGAATGTCTCTACAGAATTGTCTTCAATCTGAGACCTCCCAGCCTGGCTGTGACACAACTTCCTGTTTCGATTTTTAGGATTACGTCTGAGAGGGCAGGAAAAAAGTGAAAAGTGTGCCCTGATTCCTGAAGACCAGTTTCAGAAATCACCACCAAGCTTTAAGCTTCTTCTTTTCTGGGAAAGGGTCAGGGAAGAGAAAACAGACTCAATCTTAGGGAACTTTGTTAAAATATGCACGCCTGGGCCCCACTGTGGACTTCCCGAATCAGAATCTTGAGAGGATGAGGGTCTCCTTGGAGGCCAACCATGCATACTTTGGAAACATTTCTCCAGTGACTGATTCACGGCCCTGTGCCACGCACTGATGAGAACCATTGCTCTGGACATGCTCCCTACATACATCTTCACCTAAACGTCTCACCCTGAAGACACAGGCATGACAGGAAATCCCCAGCTCTGAGCTGTAGGGGCCAAGGGGACCCATCAAAGAGCCTCTTCACCAGGGTCGTCAGGCTCAAACAAATATCTTGCAGCCCAGGTCCATGAAACCTAAAGATTGAGTAGTGAACAGGTGCCATGATGGGTCCAGTGGAGGCAGGAAAGGCTGTTCCAGTTCTGCTGAGGGCCTTTGAGGTGATGGAGGCAGCCAAGAGCCTGAGCAGAGGCCTGGCTGGAGCACGGGGATGCCAGCCTTGGGGGATAGGGTAGAGTCAGCAAGGTGGGACTGGGGGCGGGGGGCCTTGCAAGCCTTAGTAAAGACCTGGATCTAATTGACCTAACTTTGGCCACCAAAAGGATCCAAGCTGGGGAGTAACACAGTTAGACTTGTATTTTAGAAAGATGCCTCCAGCGACAGTGTGGTAAAAATGAGGCAGGAAATCAAGGAAGAGACCACTGAAATAATTAGGCAAGACGTAAGGGTGAGCTAAACTAGCATGGTGGTGGTGGTGGAGCTGGAGATAAGTGGGCTGATTCGGGAGACTCTTAGGAGATAAACGAAGACCACCTGGTGATGGATTCCATGTGGCATGCAAGAGAGCGACGAAGGGGCCAAGGAGCACTCCTGAGTTCGTGGCTTTGGCAAGTGGGTAGCCAATGAGATCTTTGGCGAGACTGGGGACACAGAAAGGATGACCAAGTTCTGATGGGAAAAATGCAAGTTTTGCTGGAAATATTGGCCGTGAAGAAATAGAGATGTTCAATCTGGAACTCAGGGAGGAAGTGTGGGCTGGAAATTAAGATACTGAATTCTTTTACATGAAAATTCAAGTGCCAGGCGCGGTGGCTCATGCCTGTACTCCTAGCTCTTAGGGAGGCTGAGGCGGGAGGATTGCTTGAGCCCAGGAGTTCAAGACCTGCCTGGGCAACATAGTGAGACCCCATTCTCCACAAAAAGAGGGAGGGAAAGAAAATCCAAATAGAGGCCCAGGAACAAGAAGAAAAGGAGCCTTAAAATCTTTAAGGAACATTGATCATTCAAGGAGTGGACACAGGGCCTTAGAAGGGAGAGCCAAAATAAATAAGAGAAAAATCAGAAAGGTGTGATTTTGAGGTTCATGTTCTAATGCTGTTATTTAACCATGCCAAAACACACATAAAACACAGTAAGATCATGACATCTTTACACTCATGTCTGTGGTGTAGTGGCTGGGCCCAAAAACTACAAGTATTTCAGAAGTCTTAAAAATACAGTTGGCTTTTTCTCTACCCAAGTGCAGGCACATTATTTTGTGAAGGACACTTTGAAACTCACCAGTATAACTGTAAGTGGGTGGCTGTCAGGGTTAGGGCTGAGTCAACATAAGAAGGAAAGCCAGTTTGTCAGCATCCGACCAGCATACCCACTACAGCCAGCCACTGCCGGCTCTGTGAGGTCACAGGACTGAAAGGCATTCCTGACTTCGGGGACTCTGAAATCCAGCTGGGGACACACAACATGTCCATGGGGAAAAGCAAAGAACACAAGAGTGCTAAAATGACTGAAGGGGCCAGAAAGCTGAGGTGGGAGGATGGCCGCAGCCCAGGAGTTTGAGGCTGCAGTGAGCTGTGACCATGCCAGTGCACTCCTGCCTGGGCAACAGAGCAAGACTCTGCCTCTACAAAAAGAAAGAAAAAGAATGAGGAAGGAAGGAAGGAAGGAAGGAAGGAAGGAAGGAAGGAAGGAAGGAAGGAAGGAAGGAAGGAAGGGAGGGAGGGAAGAAGAGAGAGAGAGAAAGACAGAAGGAGAGAAGGAGAGGAGAGAGAAAGAGAGGGAGGGAGGAAGGAAGGAAGGAAGGAAAGGAGGGAGGGAGGGAGGGAAGAAGAGAGAGAGAGAGAAAGAGAGGAGAGAAGGAGAGGAGAGAGAAAGAAAGGGAGGGAGGGAGGAAGGAAGGAAGGGAGGGAGGGAAGAAGAGAGAGAGAGAAAGAGAGAAGGAGAGAAGGAGAGGAGAGAGAAAGAGAGAGAGGGAGGGAGGGAGGAAGGAAGGAAGGAAGGAAGGAAAGGAGGGAGGGAGGGAGGGAAGAAGAGAGAGAGAAAGAGATGAGAGAAGGAGAGGAGAGAGAGAAAGAGAGGGAGGGAGGGAGACAGGAAGGAAGGAAGGAAGGAAGGAAAGGAGGGAGGGAGGGAGGGAAGAAGAGAGAGAAAGAGAGAAAGAGAGAAGGAGAGAAGGAGAGGAGAGAGAGAGAGAGAGGGAGGGAGGGAAGGAGGGAGGGAGGAAGGAAAGACAAGACAACACTAGACTAGACTGGAGGGGGAATGAGCCAAGACAGAGGGCTCCTACTGAAGTAGGAATTAGTCATTGAGAGCTGGGGGTGGAAGTAGCGGCTCCATTTGCAGACAAGGCATGAAACAGTAACATGTGACAAACTTCTACCATGTCACATTCCAATGCTCATCTTTCATGTTCTATAGCAAAACTGTGTTGGAAAAATTATATTTGTGATGTTAATCCCTTTCCCCCTCATATACACATAGAATATTTATGACGCTAAACATTACTTTGAGAGGAAGATTCATTATAGGTACTCTGTCTTGCAACTGTTATCTTTGTTGCTCGTGAGTTTAAGCCCTTGTTATCCATGCCTGGAATATTCTCCAAATCCCTTTGCCCTTACCAATATCCCACCCTACTTTAAAGGTCCAGCTTAAACTCTAGTAATAAAATATTGCAAAGTGAGCTCTGTCTCCCCCGAACCTGCACAACAGCACAATTGTGGTTTTACACCCTACCTGACATGCATCATTTTCATGGCTCTTGTTTAACCCTCACAGAAATCACCGTGAGGCAGGGAAGGCGGGATCCATCCCTATTAGGGTAAGTCAATAACACCGAGCTTCGGAGGTCAGAGGAGGGTGTTGGCTGCCGAATCCCAGACCTGGTGAGTAGGCGGAATGGCTCTGGAACTCTTCCCCACAGTATTCCGAGCACGTTGCAGCATGGACACATCACTGCTCTTCCGTGTGCAGGGGTGACCTTCCCTTCTGAATTCCCTAGAAGGCAATGATCATGTCTTTTACTTTGTGTCGCTAGAACTTCCGGGATGCTCAGAAGCAAAGAGGAAAGTGCTGAATACTTGCTGCATAAACTATCCACTGTAGCAACATTCATCTCCAAACATCAGAATACAGCAACATTCATATCCAATCAGAATACAGCAACATTCATATCCAATCAGAATACAGCAACATTCATATCCAAACATCAGAATACAGCAACATCATATCCAAACATCAGAATACAGCAACATCATATCCAAACATCAGAATACAGCAACATTCATATCCAAACATCAGAATACAGCAACATTCATGTCCAAACGTCAGAATACAGCAACATCATCTCCAAACATCAGAATACAGCAACATTCATATCCAATCAGAATACAGCAACATTCATATCCAAACATCAGAATACATGCAGCACACTTGTGTGTCATCTTTCTATTGATTTGGGTTCCTTCCTCAAACAGTGTATTATTAATTTCTGAATCTGGAAAAGCAGCATTCAAGGCACTATCAAATTTAAACCTCACTTATTCATATACCTTTGCAAAAACCTAGTTTATAATAAGAAGACCCCAAATTTTTTAAAAAGCATTCCCCAAAATGAACTACCTTTTGGGGGTATCATTTTTTTTTTTTTTTTTTTTTTTGAGACAGAGTCTTGCTCTGTCGCCCAGGCTGGAGTGCAGTGGCCGGATCTCAGCTCACTGCAAGCTCCACCTCCCAGGTTCACGCCATTCTCCTGCCTCAGCCTCCCGAGTAGCTGGGACTACAGGCGCCGCCACCTCGCCCGGCTAGTTTTTTGTATTTTTTAGTAGAGACGGGGTTTCACCGTGTTAGCCAGGATGGTCTCGATCTCCTGACCTCGTGATCCACCCATCTCGGCCTCCCAAAGTGCTGGGATTACAGGCTTGAGCCACCACGCCCGGCCGGGGGTATCATTTTTTAAGTCTGTGATTTAGATACTTTTTTTTTTTTTTTTTTTTTTTTTTACAAATTATGATAAAGATTAAGTACAACATTAATTAACAAGCCCTAGATATCTGGACCTATAGGAAGTATCTGAAGATTCTCGCTTGGATATTGAAGGGAAATGAGTTAGTTGTGACAAACCATTTGGGAAGAATGTCTAAATACTCCAGTAAGGATTAAGGAGAATAAGCCAGGCACAGTGGCACATGCCTGTAGTCTCAGCTACTTGGCAGGTCAAATCAGGAGGATTGCTTGAGCCCAGGAGTTCAAGCCCAGCCTGGGCAACATAGCAAGACCGCATCTCTATTTAAAAAAAAAAAAAATCAAGCACCAGCTTACACTGACTACAAATAATTCATTTGTCTTTGCTACATGATGGCTTTTACTCTGTGCCTCGAGGAAGACATGACATTTAATCTTTACTCCTGAAAGTTTTCCTCACTTAATCCTACTTCAGAGTAAGAAATTCTGGGCCGGGCGCGGTGGCTCACACCTGTAATCCCAGCACTTCGGGAGGCTGAGGCAGGGGGATCACCTGAGGTCGGGAGTTCAAGACCAGCCTGACCAAGATCTCTATTAAAAATACAAAATTAGTCAAGCATGGTGGTGCACACCTGTAATCCCAGCTACTCAGGAGCCTGAGGCGGGAGAATCACTTGAACCGGGGAGGTGGAGCTTGCAGTGAGCTGAGATCGTGCCACTGCACTCCAGCCTGGGCGACAGAGCGAGACTCCGTCTCAAAAAAATAAAAATTAAAAAAAAAATTAAAAAGAAATAAAAAAGAAATTCTGGATTGCACTTTATTGAGACCAGAACAATATTTTTGCTCTGGCTAGTAGGAAGAACATTGATTTACAGCTCGAAAAAATTAATAAGGCTTTTTATACTCACGAGAAATCTGTAAGCTTCAAAATTCAGCCTCAGTCAGAGTGAAGTGGCCAGAAGATGCTGTGGAGAAAGGAAGCACTCGCCAGCCAGAAGACAGATGAGCTCGAGAGTGTCGAAAGAGGGGAGGCATGGGAGTCACACTTTGTGACTTTCTGTTTATTGTCTTTATTTTATTTTATTTATTTTATTTTATTTTTTAAAGACAGAGTCTTGCTCTGTTGCCCAGACTGGAGTGCAGTGGTGTGATCTTGGTTCACTGCAACCTCCGCCTCCCAGGTTAAAGTGATTCTCCTGCCTCAGCCTCCCAAGTGGCTGGGATTACAGGCATGTGCCACCACACCTGGCTAAATTTTGTATTTTTAGTGGAGACAGGGTTTTACCATGTTGGACAGGTTGGTCTCGAACTCCTGACCTCAAGTGATCTGCCCGCCTTGGCCTCCCAAAGTACTGGGATTACAGGCACGAGGCACCACACCCCAGCCCCTTCTGTTTATTGTATTCTTAAACATTTCAGTTTTCCATAAATAGTTTTCTGAGTTTGGAATAATATGTGCTTACTGTAGAAAAATTGGGACATACAGATGACTAAAATTAAGATGAGTATTTTCATAGAGGCAAGACTTTCAAGAAGTATGGATTTGGAAGCCCTTGTTCAATTTACCTGTAAGGTTACAGCTCCCAGTGGGAACTTGACTTTGTAGTCATTCAGTTCACCCTGGGCTGCAACCCAGCCCGAGTTGTCTGAACCTTGGTGCAACTTCATTTTAGCAATTCCCCTCAAATACACCAACTCCAAACACCTCAGGTAAACCAGAGGCTTGGGAGATTTCTGGTATTACATCAGTCAACCAGAACAAGACAAGCAGAGTTGCTGGCTTTTTTTTTTTTTTTTTAAACTAGCTTGAATATTTGGGAGTAATAGCAAGTAGTTTGTTAGTATTATATTATAGTAGACATCCCTAGTGAGGCTTTACAAATAGCCACATTATGACTACAAAATGAGTTAGCAACAGTTGGGGAAACTGCTCTAGGAAGATACGAAAAAGTTATCAAGAAATCAAACTCATGGACTTGTTCTCAAAGTGTGCGGGACAGCGGGAGAGAAACGAGAACATTAAAATGAAAAATTAGCTGCAAGCAAAATCCCACAGATGCAAAGAGAAGGCGCAGGAGGTGGGGGAAGAAATGACAAGCAACCCCAACGAAGCCATGTGGCTGGGCTGGGCTGGGGGTTGGGGGGGAAGCCATGTGGCTGGGCTGGGGGTTGGGGGGAAGAAAACGTAAATCAGGACAGAGAAAATAAATTTTTTGTTACATTTTTATGGAAAGTTTGCACAAACAACAGTCAGCTGTCTTTAGATTTAAGATATGGTTAAAAGGAAACACATTGTGAGCATGGCCATACCTACTCCAACCACTTTGGGGAAGACCCTCCCCCTTGTCTGCTGCCCCACAGAGCACCTGACCTCAGTCTCGTATTTTCCCCACAAATGAACTGCCCGTTCCGTTCCACTGTGCAAGGTTTGACTTCTCCTGAGCTGCCTGCTCGGTGGCTTTTCCCACCTCTTTTAACTTCCCGCCCACTTGGCGCTGCACACGCAGATTGAGGGCTGCCATGGAGAAACACAGCGGCTCCGTCACAGCCCGAGAGCAAAGGGCCAGGGTTCTGCAGCACAGGTGCTTGCAACAGGACGGGCTGGAAGCTTCCCGCTCAGCTTCTCATCTTACAAAAACTTCTTGACATTCCAAAAGTCAAAGCTCAGTTCCTGTTCCTGGTGTTCTTTGGTTTCGGTTTGTGTTGAGGTTTTTTGGTGGTAAGGTAGGTGCATGGAAGCAAAAAGGATGCAGTAGCTGGGAGCACATTCCCAAGAGGTTTCTTGGTGAGAAGCAGCCCTGACCACAGCACACAGCATTTTTGAAATCCTGCTTGAAGCCATCACACCCAGCCCATTTCTTGCTGAAGATTTCAAAGCTCATAAGGGCCACCTAGAAACAATGACCAGCAGAGGCTCCCCCAGCCAGGAAATCAAGGAAATAATATTAAAGTGGTATCAATTGTTTAGCCGAGGGCATGGTCTTGGGCAGAGTCTGTCTATAAGGCAAAACATGAGAACATAGGATTGGAAATGACGAATGCTCTACTGTAAGGGAGGAAAAGAAGCCATCTTCTCAGGGCATGGAAGCAGAGAAGGGTACTCAGAGAAGGCCTTGTGAAAGAGACAGCATTTGATCTGGACCTTGAAATTAAATAAAAATTTAAATATTCAGAGATTAGAAGTCGGGAGAAGGAAGTAGCGGTTCACCAGACATTCAGTCTGTATACTAAGTCAACATCGCTTCTTTCCAAGTCCTAACAGTGCAGCATAAGGAAGAACACATCTTAAATAAAATTAATAGTGCCCCTCTTCCCTCTGGACCTTACATTCTTTAGAACAATCCTACTCGGGCCAAATAAGCTCACTAACACGTTTATAATCTTCACCACACTGTCACATGAAGTAAGCCACCTACTAGAGTAAGCTGAGAAACACTTTCACTTGTTTCTCTATTTCCGTATGTATCAAATCAGTTTTAGAAAATGCAGTGGATGACCTACTATATGTGTATACTGCAATTGAGCAATCCGGCAAAGGGATGGCAGGTGTAAGAGCCGGGTTTCTCACTGTCGGAGTGGGAACTTACAGATAAGCAAGAAAGGAGGCTTGAATGATCCATGTCAATGCATTAGAGTTGGGGACATCAGCATGACACCTAGCTTAATAGAAGTAGAGGTGGTTACATTTAGCAACATCTATTGATATGTGTATGTGGACAGGTGAGCATACACACATATACCTCCTTGCTCTGTCAGCTGAGAAGACATAGAAGTAATGTCTCCCCAGGAGTAATGCACACCGCCAGCACCCAGATGGTGGTTTCTAATACCATTCTCCAATAAAAGACACCAGTGTTCTTTAGAGAAATGACTCATTCCAAGACTGGGACAGGAAATATACACCATGAGCCTACAGCTTCTTATAGTGCCAGAGAGTTAAGAAGGTGCTCAAAAACATGTGAACAAACCACAATGATGGGGGTACATCAAAGAGGTACAAGAGCCAACTTAAAGAGCTCTCAGTGCAAAAGCTGGAAAAGTTTGAGCAATAAAATCAAGTGGTAATAGACTCTCACCCAAAGTATAACATAAATATCCGAACCTATACTGCTAAGAATGATTGAATAAATAAATAAGTGGCAAAGAAGAGACAAATCTTCTATACAAAAGAATTACAACTTATTTAGATACTCTGCCCTTAAGGAAGTAGAGCTTAACTCTCCACTCCTTAAGTGGCACATGGTGACTTTCTTCCAAACAGAACAGTATGGAAATGGAGGAAAAACAGTAACTTCACAGTGAAGAAAGCTGACAACCACTACCTCCAGCCAGATGATCAAGGTTAACATCAACAGCGGTAATAAGTCATAACGAATAGGATGGACCCTTGATATGATATGATGAGAATCGAACTTTATCTCTGTGGTCCTCCTCCCCAAAACACATAACTCTGGCCTACTCATGACAAAAGTATAAGTCATACTCAAACTGAGGACATTGTACAAAACACCAGACACATACTCCTCAAAACTGCCGAGGACATCAAATATAAAGAGAGTTTCAGAAATTGTCACCGACCAAGGAAGACCAAGGAGGCAGGACAACTGATTGTAGTATAGTATCCTGGTTGGGCTCCTGGGACAAGAACAACAAAAAATGACAGTGGGACAAACAGAAAATTTGAATACAAGGTGAACTTTACTTAACAATAATGTAACAATATTGGTTCATTAATTGTGACTAAGGTACTGTATTAATGTGAAATGATAGTAACAAGGGAAATTGGATATAGGGTATCCGAGAACTCTCTGTACTATCTTTGTAATAATTCCAGAAATCTAAAAATGTTATAAAAGGTTTATTTTTAAAATGCACTGGAAGTGCTTTACTCTCAAAAACTCTCTACAAAAATGCTGACTGCTGAAGTCCTGAGGCAAGTCTTTCTAAAGTGCTGGCCCTTTCACCAGTTGGGCTAGAGCAAAAGTCAATTGTGAAAGATACCTTCTACTATGCTCATTTGTCTGGCTTCTTGGGGGCCATCTGGAGCCCCAGTCCACCTAATTAAGTCCCCTTCAAATTAAGAGACGAGACACGGAAGGGAGAGAAGTGTAGAAATGACCATTTCTGCTTCCAAGCTCACTGTTCTATTCCAGAGAATCTTAACACTTTCCCAGACTGAATATTGGTCCTTTGACATTCAACACAGATGTCCTCTCATGAACTGCCTTCAAATAACACACGAAGGAAACAAGAGGGGCAAAAGCTGTCTTCTCCAATGCACTTAAGCTTTGTTAGTTATCTGTCTCACTTATTTTAGCAACAGTGACAAACAATGTGAAGCTGCACTTTGTTGATGGGTCCGCTGATTACTACCCCACTGAGCTGTTACTAACTTTAAAGGGGGTGTTTGGCCGGGCGCGGTGGCTCACGTCTGTAATCCCAGCATTTTGGACGGAGGCCGAGGCAGGTGGATCATCTGAGGTCAGGAGTTCAAGACCAGCCTGGCCAACATGGTGAAACCCCGGCCCTACTAAAAATAATCAGCTGGGCGTGGTGGCAGGTGCCTCTAATCCCAGCTCTCAATGAAAGGTTTTGAACCTGGGAGGCAGAGGCTGCAGTGAGCCAAGATCGTGCCACTGCACTCCAGCCTGGGCAACAGAGCGAGACTCTGTCAAAAAAAAAAAAAAAAAAAAAAAAAAAAAGGAGGTGTTTTTCAGGGGAAAAAAACTTTTCCCACAATAAATCATATATTGTATAGTAAAGAATGGTAGGCACTGGCTTGAAGCCTAGATAGAAGAAGGTTACAAAATAATTTCCCAAGATAAGTTCTTAAAAGGGAGTCACATGGACATCACAAAATACCCTCTTGCATGATATGTCCTTTTGTTTCATTGTCATTTTCAGACTATAAGAATACAGGCACCTTTGGTCTAATGCGATATCCAACCATCCATCCATCCATCCATCCATCCATCCATTCATCCATCCATCCATGCATATCTGCAAGTTACCATTTATCAGGCCTCTGATGACTCAGCTGGTGGCAGATATCTACAGAAGTGTTGGAGAACCAAAGGCTCTTAGTGCAAAGGTGAGAGTGGCAATGAGATTGAGGGATGGTAGTGGTCTGTGGATACAAGGAGGGAAAGACAACATAAATATAAAATTTAAAATACTAGTGATCAATTGTGGTTATCAATAACAGAGAGCAAGAGTGAGTCCAAATATTAATAGCATAACAACAAACAAATGAAAATCATTGCTATTATGCAAAGTGAAGAGTAGTAAAGTAAAATAAACTCAAGGTAATGGAAAATAAAAATAACGCATGGAACTTTACACTAAAGGATGAGAAGCAAGGAAAACACGAAGGAAAGTGACCTGGGAGGAATTTATTTGATGGAATTCAGGAGCTGCAGTTAAGCAGCCTATTCGGCCTCTCTTGAGCACAGGTGCCTTGGTTTTTCTTGAAATTCCTGTATGGAGCAATGCACTGTGCAAATGTATTAATCACATATGATTAACTATTTGCTTGACAGGAAAGGTCTGGAGCCACTGAGTGTGAAGGTCGGGGGTGGGGTGGGGGACCAAGATCCAAGTTCTAAATCCAAGAACTCCCACAGTAGGGATAAGATTTTACAGTTAAATGAAGTATTAAGGTCAGGTGAATAACTTCTTTTGATTACTCAGTGGTTCTTGATTTCATGGCCAACACCAGGGAAGGAGGCAAGTATTGAGCACTCTGCTTGAATTTTCTCTAAGGAGGGGGAGAAAACCCACCACTCTAAATGCTAAAAATAAGTTAAAACCATACCATTTCCTTTGGAAAGACAACATGTTTATGAACTGTGACCATTCTCTCCAAGGAATCAGAATCCTGCCTTCCGCCTTCTCCTTAAGTCCCCACGTTTCCTCGGTTCACTAGATAGTTCTGAAAGGAACACACAGTTACCTTTCCTTGACCACAGCTGCTTTTGGTCCTAGAGTAAAACTCACAATACACTCCCAGTATTCCTGCTCTTCCTAACTTCATGCCTGAAAAAGGAAATGTCTGTATTGAGACAGTTTAAAATATATAGACAAACTTACGCAACAAAATACAACTTGTTCTTCAAAGCAGTCACCTTGCCGTCTCCAGACACGTATCCAAAGACACTGTCATTGTTCACAACAATTTTTGGAAGTCTCCTTTGGATATTGCCTTTATAAGAAAATCAGGCTCGACTTTATGGCTCATTGTTTTTGACTGAGAATACTATTTCCTAGCTTCATCATTAATGGGGCAGCAAATCCCTTTGGTTTGAAAAAGCCCATTCTCTGCGGGCAAAGATTTGCTACAGTGAAGAGACGCAGAAGAATGTATGACAGCTGAAGGCAATTAAACACGGGGGATTCCGAACCTGTGCAAGTGACTCACTGGTACATGTGAGCAGCCTCCTCGTGTTTACCGGGAAGAGGATCCCATCCGCTTAGGAACAAAAGCTGAGATATGAGTGCTAATGAAAAAGAAACCCCAGACCTAATCACATCACTTTATCATTTCATATAGAAAATGTAGTTATACGCATCTCTCTCGCTCTGTTTTAAATCCAATTACCTAAAAATGTGATTTTTCCCCCAACTTTCATGGAAAAAGAATTTCGATCAGATATTTTCATTTTTAGTTGTTTTAACTCAGAAGATCTAATAATATTGTGTAATCAAAAATGTTATAAAATCCTATTAATCGAAGATAAATAAATAAACCTCACCTAAAATATTTTCTCTCAAGCACCAAAAAAAAAATCCACTTAAGACATATAACCAAATGTTATTTAATATCTTAAAAAGTAACACAATCCAAAATGGATATTTCACACAACACTACATAAACAACATGAACACAGTATCACCATAGGGAGGGACTTTCAAATATAGACTTACAAAAATCCCTGTCCTTTTTTTTCTTTTAAGTTATTATACTAAGCATGACAAGTAATCATCATTTACAGTATGGTACACGGACACGATAAAAACCATGTTACAAATGTGCTGTTATAAATCAGTAACATTAGGGAAGACATTTCATGAACTGTAATTATTTCATATGAAATACTATACAATATAAACAGAACATCCATCTTGGATGACCTTTACAGCAACCAGAGACCAAGTAATTTAAAATTTTTTTTCAGTGCAAACACATTTTATTCAAGGCAGTCTTGGCTGCAAAACTCCTTTCTGACATACAGTAAATCCCACTTGCACGTCTTAATTCATTTACCCTAATGCAATAGTCACATTCAGTCACTCAGAGAAAGATACCTGCAGAATTCTGATCCCTTTAAACTTGATGTTTAAATGTAATTCTCTTCTAGAATGTAGTATCTGTGTCAACTGCTCTAAGGACTTTAATTTGTAGCTGTCAATACTTGCATGAAGGTGACCCTGGGGCAGCTCTATTCCTCACCCAGCAAGTGTGCACCATACTGCACAGTGCTCTGCCCTTCCAATGTGGAAACCGTGATGGCGTGTCAGTATCTAGGTGGGAGAATGGAAAGGAGGACCTCAGAGGAAAGGAAGCAGAGGAGCTGCTGCGTGTGTACTTCATGATTAGTTTCCTGGAACTTCAGAGGAAGATATTGGAGGAGATCTCAGGTCTCACATTTGGTACCTCTTCTTGGTGGGAGCAAGGGAACAGGTTCACTAAGATCAGCCTTAGGGACAGGGAGGCAGGCAACTATACAGGGACCAGTCAAGCTTCTAACCTTACATTTCCAGCCTTCCAGAATCATCGCTGCCTGACTTGAAACACCCCCTTTCCTCCTTGGCATGGTGTGTGTGTGTGTGTGTGTGTCCACATTTGAAGCCAACAATTAATGATTACAGCCCTATAACCGATCATGTACAATCGTAAGAAAGTTTAGTGCCCCTTGAGTCTTGTAGAATTCTGAATGTTGTGAATCATCAACTGTAAGTCATAGAACTGTAAAATCACAGGATTGTGTGTTAGGGGAGCCATCACTGGGAATCTCCTTGTGGGCTGCTGCTGCAAAAGACGCAGAGTATTAACTCAATAGGAAGGTGCCAATGTCTGTGTGAAACACACAATGGGGATGTAATAATGAATGTTTTCATATATGTAATTTATGAAACATCTCCTGAATAAAAATCTGTGGGAGAATATTGGATGGATCCTTAATACCATAAGACCTTCTGGGAGAGGAATGGGGCGACAGCTGATTCTTTTATCTCACTTGGCAAAGCTCAGACTGATAGTAATCTCTTTCCTGCCCACATTTTACTAACCCAAAGCAAAACAGTGTTTTCTGTGCCTTTTGCATTTCATGTTTCCTGTGTTCTAGCTCCCCCAAGCCCTAAACATGTGTAGAAATGTCAATCACTACCAGAAGAGCCCTGGATGATGTTGACAATGGGCAGGACGGTCCTGGGGGAGACCGGGGAAAGAAGAGATCGCTCCTGCTTGGGCCACTGAGGTCTGGCAGCACGTGGCTAGTTGTGACTGGCCTGTGGTGATGGAGGAGATCCCTGTCAAAGATCATCTATCTCCTAATTTGAGAAAACACTTAGAACTGGAAAAGCTCCCTCAGAAATCCAGCTCCTCCAAAGTAGGGCTCGATATACTGTACTGAATTTCTATGGTGCTAAGGAGCACTGTGAAGAGTACTTGATAAAGTTTTTAATTAAAATTTCTGTTTCAGCACCTTCCACTGCCAGGAGCAGTCGTGTTCCTGAATGATTTAGCACGGGAACTATAGAAACCCAGTATGAAACTGTAAACAAGGGTGTGTGTCCAGATCTGCTTCTGACTGCAATGGCATTTGGGTGGATCTGTCAATCACCGGCTTCATCCATCGATACCAGAAACGTGTGCTGAGGTGTGAAATTCCAAACACCCTGAACTTTTTTTTTTGGAATGAAAATGGACAAAAGTGTCAAGTTGTATTTGTTTTCTTTGACTTTATTAGCACACATCAGAAAAATAGCATTGTATTTAGTGATTTCTCATGATGGTCTATCAAACAGATAGAAAACAGATCATTGATAGCTGCCACTGTGTTTCTGGGGAATCTTAAGTCACTCCTTTTGTTTTATTCATTTCAAGTATGGGTATTACAAAGATGACCTGTCTTGTGAATTGTTTGTGAATCTGAATGCTTTGGAAGCACTTTGAGATCCCAAAGTGAATCGTGAAAAGTCATTATGTTGTTGGTTTTTAAATCAAGCTCCAAATACTGCCCATGTTATAAATGGCGAGACTTTCAAAAAATGATCACTATTGTATCGTGAGCAATATGCTTGTAATTTAAGTTAAAAACTTTATTTTCAAGTACACTTGGTGGTGATAAGTGGTTTATTCTGGGTAGAATTTTGCAAAGCTGCGCCAACCTAAAAAAGGAACAATGCTTCTGCTTCCACTGAACAGGTTTCTTCTCCCCATGGTGACTGCAATGTAATTTAAATTTACATTTTAGAAATGCTGGTTGGGCTATGAAAAAGAGGGACCTGGGAACAGCTGGTGTTCAGATCATTGTTATTCCAGATTAACTGTGAATTGACGCTTCCTGAACCCGACCTTCACAACATCAGAGAAGCAGTAACTTGTTATTTTTATCCAGCTAGTCTCCATTCGCCTCTTCTATTTGTTTTCTCTATTTGATGGCACCCCCCCCCGTTCATATGTTTATTATGGTCCCCTGAGATGTGCAAAATATATATAATGGAATACAAATTATTTAACAGAAGTTGTGGAATTCACAGCACAGCTCTTTTAATTAAAGTGGAGTTTGGGCTCAACATGGTAGCATGCGAGTGAAGGCAGAGCCCGAAGTGCTTCAAGCTTGGCAGTCCACATTGCTTGTGTGTCTTCTGTTACTGAAAACTTAGACTTCAAATCAGATTTCCAAAGGAGTAAATAGCTCTCTCAATTACGTTCACCCATTGGCTCTTCGCCAGAGAACTTTTAACAGGAATGGGTGGGGGGGCGGGGGTGGGCAAAAGAATTTTTAAACTTCTGTTCATTCCTAACAAAATCAACTGCGCTTTCATGGGGAAGAGAGGAGAAGACAGGATTACATCTGAAAGCCAAACAAGGGCATAAGAGAAAGCCATGGCGATGGAAAGTCATGAGTCCACAGAGGCAATCACTGACACACACAGCACGCCATGCCCTAATGTTGAAGGAAGTGTTCAACTTTGCGCTTCTGAACGATACACTTTAACACACGGCTGCCATTTCATCAAATTTATGGAGGTAGTTATATGTAAAAATAAAAATTACCATAAAGTAATATGTTGTATCATAATAATACATAAGTGTGCAAAATGCCGACAGATGTGTTGACCCTTTCACAGAGATTCAACCAGATTCGGTTTTGTAAACCTTTCAGTTGCTAAACCCTAAGACTGGATAAGCAGTCGTGTAACACAAAGCTATGATTTTACAGGAGGAAAAGGATACTGGCAACGCCTGGCGAGGACCCCACTCTTCTGGGACCAAGAGCCTCACCGTGACCTCGGATGACATTTGCAATGTGCTGCCGGCAGCCATTCCTCCCCTGTTCAAGAATCTCAATCAGATTCAGGCAAGAATATTTTTATATGCAACATCTGCTTACATGGTATCACCTTTAAAGTCCATCATTTCTACACTAATGGCTGCTGGTCTAAGGGAGTTTTTAAAAAATTATGTACCCCATAGCATCAGGCAAATAGTGTACATATTTATTTGAATAATGTCTTCTGTAAACCTATATCCCATGAAATATCAATAAATTCCTATGTTAAAGCTTCTCTTAAAGGTAATGCTTTCCTTTCCTGTTCACACAGCATTCGATTATTTCAATGGCTACTTTCAGAGGATCAGCTAGAGGCTGATGTGTTGTTTCAATGGTTATATTATTTATGAACTGAGAGTAGAAGAAAAATTTGAGAGCAGGTTTTTTGGAAAAAATGAATTTAGACAAAAATTTAGTAACCGTATGATATATAACTCCCCAAGGGAACCGACTATGTAGTCTATTAGATACATGATCATTCCTTCTGGACATATTTAAGCAATAAGACAAACAATGCGTCGAGGCATGCCTTGGAGGAAATAAGGCATGAGACTGAAAGCCAACTGGCTTAAGCATTTCAATGGTATGGGAGTTTACTAAGAAACGTGCTGAAGTTTCACTATAGTAAGCACAAAAAAGGAATTTATACCAAACTCAAGGAGTTTAGTTTGACCCAATGCAACTTCCAAATAACTGAAAAACTAGGAGGGAGCATTTAAAGGTTTCAAGAATGAGTCCAACTGTGTATAGGACTGGATTCTTTAAACAGATTGCTAGTGATTAAACCTAATACAAAAACAGATGTGTCTCACAAATCATATGCCAATTACTGAAATCGGAGGTGAAAACATTCTAGATTTATTTTGGGATATATATATATATATATATATATATATATATATATATATTTTATGGTGTATGGCTCCCAGCAGCACATGCCACTGAACTAAATAAAACTTTATGTCAGAACACTTACTTGTGTCCTATGTAACCCTTTTGCAAAGAATATTCCATTACTACAGATCTGTTCCACTGTTCTCAGAAAATAAAACATGGGAACGTTGGAATGTCTCTTTGCTATAAGATGAAATTATTGGTCATCCCTTTGCTGCTGGGTCTTCTTTGTGTTCAACATGACATTGGAAACCAAAGCAAAATGTTAACAAACCATTTTGAAATAAGTTGGGCTAATTAACTACACATCCACCTAAAAACGCCTCCTGAAATTGGTTACAAAGTATCTGTAAACATTACTCTGGCATAGTTCATGTATGCATAATTGTTATTCTGATAAATTTTAGGGGAGTACAAATTAGGATTATACCACACTAGCAGAATGAGCACATTCTGTTGTTTATTACATGGGCACATGTATATTTCTAATCAAAAATTATTTTAAAAGTTTTCTCTATAGATATCTTCCCAGGAATAAAAGGCCTGAAGTTCAACTCTCCCTAAATTTGCTCTTTCCTATAACCACTAAAAATTATCTCCCACAGCCTAATTTAGGCATTCTATCTAAAACTACATAAAATAGATTTATGTCCTTCCATTAGAAAGAATAACATCCTCAGGCCATACTCTTCATTTGTATCACAAAGAACATTTTGCTTTTAAACAAACTAATTATTGTATCTATTTGAGTAAGATAGGGTCATCCTAAGTATCACGAGGAGGAAATTCTCTTCCTTCAATATTTGAGTAATACCTTTTACAAGTCCACATCACCTCTCCCATCACCTAGTGCTGTGCCCCAGCCAGATTGGAAATTCCTTTCCTTTGTCCACTTCAGATTCAAAGGCCTATATTCCTGTTTGTGATCATGGAAGGTTAAAAAATCAGACAAGCATCTGTTACACTGGAAAACAAAATCCTGAAAACATTCACTCCCAGTGATTTTCATTGCGACCCCTTCTCACACACTTCCACGGGCTCCTGCAAAATAGTGTCACGAAAACTCACAGTGAAAAATGACTGGTGCATAAACAATTCACACACAAAGGGCCAGGGTCCCTTCTAGTTAGTTTGGCATCTATTTCCCTCAGGGTGGACCCTTGCATTTGACATTTCGTGGTGACTTAGTTTTTTTGTTTTTTTTGTTTTTTTTGTTTTTTTGTTTTTTTTGGAAGTGTCAAGGATCAGTTCTGTGGCACCGTTTAACCACAGACTGGGAGCAACACGCATCTGTGGCATTTTAAAATGGAATTGGCAACTGCATGACATTGAAAATGCATATTACACTTACAGTGTCTAGACTTTCCTATGTGTGCTCAGATACAATTAGTGAAGCAAAAGTATACATATCACCCCTACTGTTATTCAGTTGCTACAGAGCCATAAATGTGAAAAGCAATACTCTGAAATAAAGATTTTTTTTTGTTTTTTTGCCCTAGCCCTACTTAGCAGCACAGTTTAAGTAAACACAAAAACTGTGGTTGAGATGCTTGTCTTTCCAAAGATGTAAACATCAGTCCCAGTGTCGTAAACTTTGCTGTATCGAATGAGACAGAAGATCTGAGGCAGAAGGACTATCACACACTAGTAACAGAAGCTTGCAAGCAGTTGGAAGGTTTCTGTAGCTTCTCAGCTTCATTTGTCGGCGGGTCCGCGCTCGCTCGGAAGTTGAAGGCTGGACCAGCTCCACCATGCGCCGGGCTCAAAGCAGGGTTCTGACGACGGTTACTTTCAACAATGCTTGATGTGTTGGAAGCCAGGCTCTCCCGAGTACTAAAAGAGTAAAAAGGGTTTGTTTTGTTTTGTTTGGAACATAAATAATTATAAATTGAGCCCCAGAGGAAGAGCAAATGATGTCGTTAATGGATTTCCTCTGTTGGTTCATAATGTCATATCAATATACATTTCGACTGATTATTCACATCTGCCTCTCTACCACGGGCTCCAGAAGCTTCCACAGACATATAATAATCAGCAGCACACTCAGTGAATAAAGGGTTTTTAAACAGCTAAACGCACTTTGAAATATCTTCTCCTTCTTTTCACACTCAAGGAAACGACTTCAAAATTTGAGGTGATAGCTAGCTCTCGCAGTGGTTTTTAAAATGGATACTCATAAATACACCTAAGTCATGATTTCATTTCAGGCTGGAAATTCACTGGCATAGCCGCTCCTGAACACACTCGATAATTTTACCCTAAAGATTCCATTTTCGTTCTGGATTAGATTTTGACTTTGGGGGACTCTAAGCATGCCCTTTTTGGGGGGACCCTGAGCATTTGCTGCACAGATGAGAATAAAATTCATTTTAAATGTTTTATTCCACTGTTTCAAAATTTAACATGTTAGTTAAAATACATTATATTTTCGATAAAGGACTGTAGATTTTTTTTTCCCATTGATTTGTTAAGTTTCCATTCATTTCTGCCTCACTTCGGCAGGACTGTTTTTGTTTGGATTTTTGGGTTTTTTTGGTTTTGTTTTTTTTTTTTTGGAGACAAGGTTTTGCTCTGTCCCCCAGGCCGGAGTGCAGAGGTGTGATCTCAGCTCACTGCAACTTCCACCTCCCTGGCTCAAGCAATCCATCTACCTCAGTCGCCCGAATAGCTGGGACCACAGACATGTGCCACCATACCCGGCCAATTTTTGTGTTTTTAGTAGAGACTGGGTTTTGCCATGCTGCCCAGGCTGGTCTCCAACTCCTGAGTGCAAGCAATCCGCCTGCTGTGGCCTCCCAAAACGCTGGGATTATAGGTGAAATATTGTCCTTTAAAATAATTCGTATAGAATAGATGTGATTTAAAAGTTGTATTGTTTTGCTCTCTCTTTTACTTTTTCTAAGTTAGAAACATTTTAATCTATTTCATTGCTTTAAGATATTTAGAACATTTAAGATTTCAAATGCATAGGGCAATGGCAGAAATCAGATGACTGGCCCAGATTGAGAAGAACTGAGTAGGTTTCGTGTTCCAGGACCTCAATGTGGCTACAAGAACTCTATCAGCTACAGAGACTGAGGAAGCCAGAACATTCTCAAAACATCCACTGCATGAGGCAGAGTCAACACTTAGGAAATATTCTCTGAGCGTTGGTCCCCACATCTGACTTAAGCCTGCTAGAGCTAGTTAACAGGTCAAACTACGACAGCGGAGATGTCCTCTCCTCTCTTTCATTCCTATCCTAGGCCGATAGCAATTTTGTCTGAATCCTGTCCTCTTGGAAATAACCGCTTTCCAAGAGGTTATTTAAGCCTAACTCCTTATGGCTTTGAGTTTGCTTCTCACCAAGAAGCCAAGAGTTAATTGTTTAAAAGGCAGTTTGTTCACCGCCAACCAAAAACAATCAAACAAAAAAAAACCCTGGAATTTTCTTGAATGTCAAGGATGCCTCCAGAAAGGTAATCCACTTATAGAGAGAAGTCAAGTTTTTCATCATAATGCTATGGTAAATCTGAGCAAACCTAAAGGACACTCCAAAATGTCATCACTAAAAGGGAAAGTGCTAGACTTGTCTACATGACATGTCCCCCAGGAAAATTCACCAGTGGCTTTGCCAGAGCCACCACTGAGGCATGCAGCAGGCGGAGGAAGGAGGAGGGGCAGGAAAGATGCAAAACCCCGAAGATTTCAAGACACATTCCTTTGGTTTCATTCTTAATCACTAAAGCAACTTTTTACAGTATCTGACTTCCTCATCTCTAAAATAGAGAGTTATGATGGGATTTACCTACTCCTAGGGTGACTGTGAAGAAGAAATAAGCATCAAGGAAGAATCTGTACACTAATAAGGTAGAAAATGTGGACTATTTCTGTTACACACCTAGCCTATAATGAAATAAATAGTGACTGTGGGTTTGCTTCAGAATCCATGTATTACAAATGACATATTTTCTACGGGAAAATACATTTTAAGGTTCAAAGGATTCACTCTTAAACCAGGTTTCGAGGGGTGGGCTCAACATTTATTGAGTGCCTGCTGTATACCAGACACCGTAAACACATATTACAATAGATCATCTGAGCTGGGGTCTGTCTCTACGATAAGATCCCTTTGCCCACCTTCAATCACAGCCAACATGTTAATAGTGGTGAATATGTACAGTACTTCATCTTTTCCAAAGAATGTATTTCATTATTGTTGCAATAATGATTACAGTCTGTGACGTTCACACTGAGGGCTCCGGATATGCTGATGAAAAAGTTAAAGGAGATGGAATGTTAGCAGTAAAAATATTCCTCAAATTCCAAAGTTGGGTTTTTTTTTTAAAGAGAGCTAATGGAGTGCAACCTTAAAAATAGGATTTCAGGATTTTATAGGGAGGAGAAATGGACCAAGTGGCTGTGTTGTTCGTCCTTCTGTGCGCATATGTTCCCCTGGCCCCCGGCGTCTACAGCACGCGTTCATGCGATACATTAAGCAGATATACCCCTGGCAGCCTTTGGTCTCTTGATTTTCATATTGTGTTCATCAACCAGCTTTAGGCCTCACATTTGGAATCGCAGGCTTTTCATGTCAAGACTTTTCAGTTTCAATATTAGATCTCATAGCATAGTTCAAGTTTCTACCCTTTTTCCATCTACATCCCCTTTAATTTCCAACGAAAGGGACTAAAGAATTTTGGAAATGTGGCTGAACATGACTTCTGAGCCAGCACTGAAACCCTGGGGTGTGGAGAAAAATCACCTTTTGGGGTCTTTTTGTTTGTTTGTTTGGTTGGTTGGTTGCGGCTTATTTACTGAAAGATTTTAATAAATGGCCTGTCAGGGCTGGGCACGGTGGCTCATGCCTATAATCCTAGCACTTTGGGAGGCCAAGGCAGAAGGATCTACAAAAATTTTTTTTCAAATGACCAGGCATGGTGTCACACACCTATAGTCCCAGCTACTCAGAAGGCTGAACTGGGAGAACTGCTTGAGCCCAGGAGTTCCAGGAGGCAGAGAGCTACAATCACCACGGCACTCCAGCCTGGGCAACACAGTGAGACCCTGTCTCTAAAAAAAAGTAATAAAGATTCCCATGTCTCACAGCAAGGGTAAGGTATGAGCATGATAATGCTATCTGTCTAAAACAGTCCCCAGACTGGAAAGTCAAGTCTCTAGAAGTCAAACACTTTCCTTTGCAGAACATCCTCCTGGATCAGCGAGACAACTCCGTGACTTCATTATGGTGTGTAGAAAATAGTTTGTCACCTAGCTTCTAATCGAAGGGTAGTAAATACGAAAGGGATAAATTTAGCAATTGTCTGTAGATTCTCTACTAAGTACATAAAATATATAGGTGATACATGTTTTCATGTAGAGAAAATTCTACTTAATATTAGTGGGCAGACGTGGCTATTGTGCGAAGGTTGTCTCTTTAGAACAAGCTTTACCTTCTGTCATGACAAAGCATTTAACTTTAAGTACACAATGAAACAACTGAAAATCAACTTACTTCAAGAAATAATCCCAGTCATAAATTCTATATTCTGCACCCCAAGTTTAGAGAGAGTAAAATATTTTCTGTAGAGATACTGGTTCAACCATTTCATGAATATCTCTGTTTACCTTCAAACAAACAAAAAACTTTCAATGTTATGCAATGGAAGGTTTTCTAGCTAGAACCCATTAAACTACTCCCAATGTCTCCTTAGCAACTATCTCCTTAGTATGGCAGCTTCCTGTCTGTGAAAGTCCAGGGGCCCAGAGGGAAAGGTTTAAAACCAGCGTGTGAAAAGCAGGTAGGAGGCAGAGACTACATAATGAGAAACAGAAGAACAGAAAGACACAAGCGAAGACACCACACCTTCCACCAGCAACTGTTCTGAACTTCTACCACGGATTACAGACCTTCTGTTTTGCTAATCCGGTATCCACTACTAGGAACTCAAGAGGAAAAAGGAGTAGAACAGGAAAATGAAGGAAAAAAGGATAGTTAAAATAAATCGGAAAATTAATATCTGATTTGAGATAAAAAATTATTTAGCAAAAATTATTTCTTAGAAAAGCCACTTAGTAGACTAGTGGTTTTCAGGCTGAGGCCCGTGGCTCCCTGAGGTCTCAGAGGCTCCTCGAGGGATGGGGAGAGGGACTGGGGCCCACAGTCTCCACTATCACCAAGGCCATCTCTCAGCTCTGTGCAGACATTAGACTTCCACACACGTGTTAACTTGGAAGAAAGGCTCCATGACCAAAATAATAGTAATAATAATAATAATAATAATAACAATGAACCAGCCCTTTAATAAATCACAAAGGCCTAGTATGGGATGAAGGAATTAATGATTCCCAGTTCCAGCTGTGTGACGCTCACTTCCAAAATTATCCAGGGATATAGTGAAATGATCACAACAGAATTAATTTTAATTCTTAATAATTAAAATAAATATATGAAGTACATAATCCTATCTGAATCCGTGTTAAAATTATAAGTATTGCAAAATCTTGGGAATCACAGCTGATGAGAAATGTCAATCTCTCAGTGGTATTTCTGCACCTCAGAGTCACCAATCTGGAGTAGAAGTTAGAAGGAGAATTAGGTCCCATGTTGCTCTTTGAGGAGAAGAAAGAGTTAAGGAGAAAAAAGGAAGTTGCACAGACTCCTGTTTGCTTGCTGAATCCCTGCACAACTCTAGAGCTTTGGCCATGACCACTGGGCACCACTAACTCTCAACTGTCAACCCTTTGCTGAACTAACACCTACTACCAAGAAGGAACTACAATTAGACTGCCCAAAGGGGCTCCGTCAATTCTGCGGAGGAGAAATAAACATGGCACGTGCTTTGATCTAACAGAGCACAGGCCCCTGCCCTCGCTGTGAGGGAAGAAATATTCCATTTCTTGGCGGCGAAAGGAAGATGTGTGAGCTAGAGGGACAGGCTGCACAGAACACTGGGATCCAAATGGTAACAAGCTTCTAGATCCATTGGAGAGGTTTTGAGATCTGCTATTATATTTTCACTAGAGGGATCCCTATCCTAGCATCAATCAATTTACTCCCAACCCCTATCTTCCTCCCCCGCCCCCAGACTATTTATTCGACTCAAAAAGTTACTATTTTTGAAGGACTTAAAAAACATCCTTCTCTTAGCATGGGTGGCAATATGAACGTAGCAGAAAAAATACTGGAAATGTTGGTTTTAGTTAGATCAGACTGATGCAAGTTTGAGGGGAGGAGCCAACCCACCAGTCCAGATTGGTGATCTCTGCAGGTGCAGAAACATTTTTTTCAATTCCTGAAAAAGAAGTCAGAAACAGAGTGTTAACAATACAAACCATACAACTCTTAACCCTCATCCACAGAACTGAGACTATGAAATCAGAAACTTGTCAAGTTACGTGCAGAAAGCCCCAGGCCCCGCTAGGTGCGTACGTGCACAGAGACACCTGTCCCTACCGTGGGGAGTTGAATCCACTGTCCACTGTGATGCTGCTGCTGTCCATGCTGTCGAGCCGGGCTGAATGGGTGGCTCTCTGGTTGCTGCTGCTGTCGGTTTCTTTTGGGGCGAGAAGGGTGAGGTTCTTTTCAAATTTCCTCTGCAAGTCCCTTTCCTTCTCCCTCTCGAGGAGCCACTGCATGGTGCCTACATCCTCTCTATTTTTCTCCTCCTCCGTGTTCTTGTTTGCCCCTTCCTCAGAGTCATCATCATCAGAGACGTTGTAATAGTCAAAAGAGGTTTCCTGGTTCCCTCCTGACTCCTGCTGACGTTGGGAAGCAGGCGTGGCTTGTGCCGCCGAGGTCCCCAAGGATGGTTCCAGTTTCTCACATCGGCCTGGCAATGTGTCAGCAGGTGTCTTCGGGTGAGATTTGAGGAGGGACAGGCTGGATTTGTGATAGCTGTTTACAGACAAGGTGCTGTGAAGAGGTTTGAACAGGGTGTCTTTGCTAAATATCTCTTTCCTCTTGTCCAAGCTGCTGGGCTCGGCACCATGGTGCTGGACGAGGCGTCCGTTGGCGATCCCTTCAGCCACTCCTCCCGAAGCAGCTGGGCCCCCACCCGGCCCTTTTGGTGACTCCTCCTTGTGTCCTACAGGCTCCCTGGAGGAGTGGGGGACCTGCCTATCAGATGGGGAGAGCTTTTTCACCCCCTCTGCCAAAGTCAGAGTGTCATGGTCCTCCTTGTTCTTTCCCAGAGGTGATGGTGCCGTGAGCACTGTCTCACTAGAGGTGTTGCACTGGAAATAGTCATCTGTGGCTGTTTTTGTTGGACAAGAGTTGAGTTCGCCATAGGACGGCAAACTCTCAGGTGGTTTGCCTGGCTCCAAAAGGCTACAAGCGCTGGAGGGTTCCTTGCTGCCACTGACTATCTCTGGAATACACACCTCTTTATAGCTTGTGGACGCAATGTGAGCCCTTTGGTGACCAACAGTCTGTGCAGGCCTCAAAGTACTGTCGTCAACGTAGGATTGGCTGGGGGTCTGGTCGTCTTGGCTGCAGCCTTCAGCCAGGTCTTCCGGCGTCCCTAGAGAAGAAGCACCCAGAGGGCCTTTGGAGTTATCCATCGACCTGGATCTCTCCTTGGCTTTGTTGGATCTCTCATTCCTGGACCTCCGGTCCTGGGTATGGCTGTGGCTTCGGTGCACTTTTGAGTGGGAGCTTCCCCTAGAAGGTTCAGGAAAAGGCATCTCAGTTCTCCTTTTGGCCAATTCACCGGACACATCCCATTCTGGTGTCATGGGGAAGTGGGACTCGAGCACGTTGCTGTTGCTGTGCATGATGAAGTTATCTCCTTTGTGTTCAATGATGAAGCAGCCCTCCCTGGGCACCCTGGAAAGAGGATCACAGAAGTCATACTCTCTTTCACCTGGGATATCCAGATGGGAACCGTCGGAGGGGTCTCCTTTAGACACTCGTGTCTTGCTGTGAGACCGAGACTTTCCATGGGACTTCCGATGAGTCCTACTCTTTTTACTCCGTCCGCTGTGATGGGCAGAGGACCCGGCTTTACTCCTCTGGGCCTTTTCTTCTTCCAGTTTCTTCATGAGGGCGGTGTGCCGCATGACATTTTCCACGGTCAGGTCTGGGTTAATGCGCCTAATGATTTCCATCTCCACTTCCCGGGGGATCGTAGCTGGCATGTCCTCGTCTCGCAGGGGCCACTCTTCAGGAGGAAACTGGGCAGAAAAATTGGCCAGCTGTTTGGTCTTGTCTTTTTTAAAACTTAGCCGGAATAACTTTAGCCCGAATTTTTTTGACTGCTTTTCACTGTCTTTAGGTTTTGAGAGAGTTTCTGTCTTGTAGGAAAAATTTACAGTACTTTTGCTCTTTTCAGTGGGTGGCACCTGGCACAGAGAAGGGGGGCAGTAAGGGTCTTTGCAGTCCTTGGCAGACTTCCTCTGCAGGGTGGGTGCATGCGTGCTGTGCACGTCTTCTCTGCAGCAGTGGCAAGAGTCGCAGTGGTTTCGGGGCAATGTCCTTTCCCTGACACAGCCTGAGGCAGAGGGCGTGATGGTCCCGGGTTGCGGAGAGGTGCACTGAGACCGGTCAGGTATCCTCTCGTCCAAATGGTACCATTTACTGTTAGTTCTTATGAGGGAAGGAGTTATGAAATAGGTCTGCGGGGTCACGATGAAGTAGCCATCTGGAGTTGGGTAGATTTTCCTCTCCCGTACCAGCGTGTTCAGCGTGTGCCGCAGAATTTCTTGGCTTGGGGTTGGAACACCTGAAACAAAGCAAAACAAAACAAAACAACAACAAAAAAATCCACTTGTGAGAATCAAGACAGAACATGTTGATTCCTGATTTCCAGGATTCTATTCATTCTGCCAAGATGCCAAGTACCATGACATGGCTAGGATGCACTATTCAGACAAAGGTGTTCATTAAGTTCAGTGCAAATCCTCGCCTTCTTGGATAACTCCTAAATTACTACCCACAGAATGAGCAGATATAAAAGCTGTGAAGACAGAGATGGAAGTTAGGTGGAGACAGATTGCTACTGTTGTTACCTGTTGTTTGAAAGACAGAATATTTTAAATGAGAGAAAAATGAAAAATGTTTTCCATAATATGATATAAAAGCAACTAGAGAAGCAGAGTGAAAGTATCTACCTTGATATTAAAAAACACATCTAACATATATGGAGGCTACCACAGAGGAGTTACTGTATGTGCTCATTGTTAAAGATTTGACTTAATAAACTTAGTTTTGTGAATTATATAAAAAGGCAGCTAGACTTGACTACTGTTTATGATGTACCCTCTAATTTTGGAGTCATCGCCTTCCATTTGGAAGTTGACTGCAGCACGGGTAAAATTCATGTAAGAATGTTCTCCTTTTTGGCGTCAGTCAGTAAGATGAAGGTGGTTTTTCTAATTTCTAACCAAAGCGCCCTAATAAATACACAGTGAAGGCTTTGACACTCTATATCTGTTTGTCCAAAATTGCCATATTGGCTAGAATAGAAACACCAGATAAAATGACGAAAGCTTCTTTGTATGACTGATCATTGTTTTCAAAGGGTTTTTGTGCATGTTTATGCCTCGTCTACCTTAAGAGACAGAATTAAGAGTATAAATTCTTAAGAGAGTTTAACTTCTCCAGGCTCCAGCCCACTTACTTCATTTCTTGGGTATTCTTCCTTTCTCAGTGCCAGGCACATAAAGGGTGATAATACTTAGAAGATTGATCTGAAATCGGTCAGGTTGAATCATATGAAACTGCCAATATGTAACCATCTGACTCACAAAAGTAGCAGCTTCATGTGGTTCAGCCTAACACGAATAAGGCAGTGGAAGGTGGAGACCAAAAGGCTGGGCCAGGCTGCTGGACTGAAACCCTTGCCCTGTCATTGCTGGCTGGCATCGCTGGTTGAATTATGCACTCCCCATCCCAATTTGTATGTTGAAATCCTAACCCCTAATACCCTTTTAAATATGACTTTATTTGGAGAAAGGGTCTTTAGAGTCAAGTTAAAATAAGGTCATTAGAGCGGTCTCTAATCTAATACGACTGATGTCCTTCTTCTGAAAAGGGGAAAGCTGGAGACAGAAAGGCACAGAGGGAAGACACTGAGGAGACACAGAGAAGGTGGCCATCCATAAGCGGAGGACAGGGGGCTCACAGCTCTCAGAAGGACAACCACGCCTGCTGAGATCGTGATTCTGGACTTCTGGCCTCCAGAACTGTAGAACAATAAACGCTGGTTGTTTGAGCCACCTGCACTTTGTGACAGCAGTCCCAGCAAATGAAGACAGCTGGCACCACCTCAGGCAGCTCGGCCTCTCTGAGCCTTCATTTACTGTCATCACAAGGTGGATAGCAATAGTACCTGTAGCCACTGGGCTGAGGTGAAAGGAGTTTAGTGTGTGTGGAGCAGGGCACAGCACACAGAGAGTGCTCAATAAACATCAGCTGGGAGTTAGTCTCCACTTCGGGTCGGGACGCACGGAAAACCAGATTGCCTTCAAACAACGATGTGCACCAACCTAGAACACCTGGGTGAGCTGAGCTGCTTCAACTCCCCAAGTCCTTCCAAAGTAGGAAATCAAGGTATTAGAAATGGCCTGGAATTCTCAAGGGGAGAAAATCCATGAATGCGAGGTAACATACACACCCATTTGCGTGACCATCTTCAGAAGGCATCCTTAGTGACCAAGGCAAAAAAGGTAGCATTGTTCATAGATAATGTATTAATATCATTATTTAATTTTTGAGTCGCATGGTTTCCTTTTAGTCTAATACTTTACTTCTGGTAAGCTAACATTAGTTTTTATACAAATGATTTTAAGACCAATAATAACAAAATTTGTTTTTGAATTTTATAATGCTTTCTGTGCAAAATAGAAATGAAGTTTTTTCTTTTTTTTCTTTGAGACAGGGTCTCACCCTTGCGCAGGCTGGAGTGTAGTGACAAGATCTCAGCTCACTGCAGTCTCAACTTCCCCAGGCTCAGGTGATCCTCCCACCTCAGCCTCTCGAGTAGCTGGGACGACAGACACACACCAAAACACCCGAGTAGTTTTTATATTTTTGTAGAGATGGGGTTTCTCCATGTTGCCCAGGCTGGTCTTGAACTCCTGGGCTCAAGCAATCTTACCGCCTCTGCCTCCCAAAGTGCCTTCCACTGAATAACTTCAGGGGACACCACTGACACGGTATATACCTTCTGAGATGAGGGCACACCTCTGCACCGCAGTCTCACGAATGATGCCCACTGTCATTGTTTGGCACAGTAATCAAGATAGCAAGCCCATGTTTAAAACTGACCACATCTTAAATGGTAGCATACTTTCAGTCAACAATATGACAAACTTCCTCAAAAACTCGTAAGGTTCATTTACAAGTATTCATGAGTGACCAGTTTACCATGGCTCCTAATAAGGGAAAGCTGAGGTATGTGTGATAAAAATAGCTATTACTATAAAGCAAAAGTTTAATTTTATTATAGAATTTGCTGACTGTAGGTCTTCCAAATGATGATCTTAGGAAACTCATAAAGCTATTAATATATAGAATCATGACTACAATGCAATCATCTTTACTTAAAATTAAAAACAAGTTCTCTGGTGGTTCTCAAATGAAAGAATAAAAAGAAAAATAGAGAAAAAAATAGAGAAACAATTTTCTATTTCCATAGAGTATTTGTGCTTAAATTTTCTTATGTCTTGGTTTCCAGGTATATCAATCAAATAATGTTTAATTTGATAATGCACACTAGAAACATTCTTTGCCCCCGTCCAATCCATTTTCCATGCTATGACCTGAGAGTTTTCAGACTTAACTGAAAGTTGATTATGTTTATGATTATCGTATTATTATTAAGCCCTAGTATACTGACTGATCATCTATGAAATTCAGGGTTCTACCAGAAATCTGTAGGGTTGACCTGAGAAAGTGATGGTTGTGATGGATATTTAACATTTGCATACTCCACTACTTCCAAATTCGACTCTGACAGTTTATCATGAATTCAGATGTTGAGGGCTTAAAGAATAAAAATACACTTTACATCCTAACAGGCCTGAACCTGACCTCTTCCATACCTTTACATTTTTCAAAGCAAAAATAACTATTTAAAAACACTGCATGATGCTGTGATCTACTTGGATCTACGTATTGCGCTTTTTTTTTTTTTTTTTGAGATAACATTTCACTCTGTCACCCGAGCTGGAGAGAAGTGGCACAATCTCGGCTCGCTGCAACCTCTGCCTCTCAGGTTCAAGTGATTATTGTACCTCAGCCACCCGAGTAGCTGGGATTACAGGCACGTGCCACCACCCCCGGCTAATTTTTGTATTTTCAGTAGAGATGGGTTTCGCCATGTTGGCCACGTTGGTCTGGAACTCCTGGCCTCAAGTGATCTGCCCACCTCAGCCTCCCAAAGTGCTGGGATTACAGGTGTGAGCCACCACAATCAGCCTCTGTGTAATGCTTTAGTCCTGTAAATCTGACAAACTGTCAGAACAGACAGCACGTGGACCTGTTCTGTATGATAAGCACTTTTAAGTGAAACCCTTTAATGAGCCTTGTTAGATTATTCTTGTTTGTGTAGAACGCTGGCTGAAGAAGAATTCGAGAAGAGCTGACACATATAAGGAGAGGAATGGGAGACAGAACACAGTGAATGTAATATTAATATTCTCCAGCAATCTCTGAAGTCAAGTTCAGCTCCATACCTAGCCTTATAGGTCTATCTCTATGTCCCTGAAGACCAGCCTTCCTCCCAGAAAGATTCAGTTGTAACAGCTTAACAGGTACCAGACCAATTTAAATGATCATTCTGGATGAACGGATGCGTAGTTATTTAGAAATATGAGAAGCAAGTATTATTCTTTATAAACCTTTTAAAAATATTCTTGATTCTGTAATGGAAACTGATAGATAAAAGTTGTTGAGTTGGTTTTCAAGAATTCAGCCAACTTTTTTTCACTTTTATAGAAAAGTGATAAAAAGGTTTAAGTTTTGATGTATCAGAAATTTTTACTAGAAGACTTTTCACTAAACTTTCTTTAGACTATGGATACCCAAAACAAGAAAAGAAGCCAAATTCTAGACTATACTTTTGATTCATAAAATATACATTAAATATGAGATTCAAATATTTTAATAATACTTTGGCTCAAAAACTTTATTTTTCAGTAGTAAGATATAAAAGAACTACTTTATTCTTGTCTTTAAAAAACAAAAAATATAAATACGATCTTTAAATCCCTCCAGAGTTTTAGCACTGTCATGAAAATATGATTTTCAAGTAGAATTTAAAGGGTTGGGTTTTCTAAAATATTTTCTTCTGCTATAGCTTAAGTGATAGCAAAAGACAGACCAAAAAAAAAAAAAAAAAAAGGCAAAGGAAGGAAGGAAAGGAAAGGAGAAAGGGAGCTAAGAAGAAAGGAAACAAGGCAGGCAGGAAACAAACTTTGATATTTTATGAAATACAGTTTAAAATCTGGAGCTATTGTTGAACATAACTTTAAATAGTTACCACCATGCCCTAGCCCAGGGGTCAGCATACTTTTTCTGTAAAGAACCACGTAGAAAATATGTTAGGCTTTTAGCCATACGACCTCCATTGCCACTACTCAACTCTGCCACTATTGCATAAGGAGCCAAAGATCATTCATGAGCAAATGGGCACGGCTGTGTTCCAATAAAACTTTGTTTACAAAAACAGGTGGTGGGCCACACTAGGCCTGCAGGTTAGCAAACTCCTGTGCTAGACTTGGGTTTGTATGGTGTCCCTGCAAACTTCTGAGGCTGACAAATGAGTCATCAGTGTCACACAGAAGAAAAGGCTCCTCTGTCTGTCTGAAAACCAGGGCTTTGGGATTTAAGTTCCCTTGCCATAAAAGCTAGCAAAACAGTTATTCTTTCAAGTACAAATGACCTATGGATTACTCCACAAAGCATTCCAAGTTAGTGATATTGTTATCAGCTGCTTGGCAGTGAGGAGCATCTTACTATTACACACTGGCTCTGTGTTCTTTCTATTCTTTATAGCCCAGAAATGGGTGGTATATAAGCAACTTTAGAAACGCCGTGTGATTTCTCATGAAGCTAAATAAAAATACAAGGATTTAAAAAGCTGCTGGGTTGTTCAATGTCAGAAGTGGCTACGCACTCACAGGGCAGAAAGCAGGTCCTTCCTCCAAGACCGTCGTGTTTGCCAACACTATCTGTCCCCACTTAGGTGGCTCTCACCTGGGATTCTGTTTCTCTCACTACTGAAAGGAAAGGGGTTTGCCTAGGACTTAACAAAAAGAGATAGGCAATCAGATAGTGAAGACGATTCAGAGATACTAAAATGCTAGAAAGCTTAAAATAATTTGTATGTTGCAAGGGTGGGTTCATGTTAGAGATTTTGAACCATATACATATTATCAAACATAGTAATTAGAATATTGAAAAAGGAGGAAATATCACAAGGAGAGGGAGAAAACGTTTCTCTGGGACACAAGGAAAAGCAGGGAAACCAATGTGGTAGATAAGATCTCTACTCAGCTTAGAACTAGTCCTCCCGTTCTCTTCCCATGTGTGGAGTGCACTTCCCCACACCTTCACTTTCAGTTTAGCAGGTTTGCTTTGGTCGCTGCAATGTTAATGGGGCTGCCATGAACAAAGCTTGAAGAGCCTTCGTGCAATGGGCTTGTGCTCTGGTGCCTCTGACATCCCACGAGTGAAAGAGATCTCCATTTGCCCCCTTTTCTAAATAGGATGGGTACAGATGGAGCAAAACTACCCTGCTGGGCCCCACCTGGATCAGCTGACTCCTGGGGAACCCACAGAGGCATGAGTGAAATCTATGCTTGTTGCCATAGGCCTTTGATGTTCTGTAGTTGTTTGTTACCCAGAATTTTTGTAGCAAAAGCTAACTGATACAATTAACAGCTTCTATTTACTAAGATCTCTTCTAAGTTGAATGAAAAATATATCAAACGTTCCCTTTTAATATAATCTCTATTTCAATCTAGAAACAGGCTGAGTCCACACCAAGTTGGTAAACTGGTAGCCTGATAATGTATTTCATTTGACTTGCACATTGCTGGCACACAAATGTTAAAACGTATACACACATACAATTGTCAATATTTAAGAAATGTAGAGATTTCCCATAAGACCAAATTTCCAGATTCTCTTGAAACATAAGACTGGCAGCTCTGGCAGGATGTCCATTGGGGGTGGGGTGACAATACACTGGCTCTCTTGAGAGACGGTCCTGCATTCTGCAGCTTGTCACCCTTCCTAACGCCCTCCAGCACGAAAGCATCAAATGCCACTCGCACAACGGCTGGGCTGTTGCCTCCTTTTTATAATATTTAAGAAAAAAGTAAATATTTTATTTTTTTAAAATGAAATCCTAATTTATCAAATATTCTTTTCTTAAAACTCATCAAGCCATGACACAAATAGGTAAGATATGTTAATTTTTGACATGACCCTTTCTGCAGTTTAACTCCCCAGGACTAAAGTTTTCAGTTGTTGAACCCTCACATTCATGTATTTAAAGATTAGATTGCAAAGAATGACTGGAGTCCGGGTCATTTTTGCCAGATCCTTCATGAATTCTGAATTAATTTCTTCCTCTCGGTGCCAATTTGAAAAGTATTGCAGCTGAAGCAGTTAAGTTATTTTTTGATGTCATGCAGGTGCCTGAATTTTTAATTACAGAAGGAAGGAAAGCTTCTGGTCAGTTTTGGGGAAGAGTTTTTTCCTATTATCTTTAAACATGGGAAGAACAGTCCATGTGAAGTCCTAGAGTGACCAGAGCACACCGCCACCTGGAAAACGCTCCGTTCCCGCCTCGTTACCTGGGAAACACGTGGTCAGGTGTTCCATCAGTGCTTCTTGGGTGACAGGTTTTCTTGCCGAGTTCATCGCTGAGATGGCCAAGCAGAGGATTTCCCCGAGTGGAATAAACTGAGACTGACTGATGGGAGACATACTGATTGGTGATACATCACCTGCGGAAAGACAGTTTTCAAGTGAGCGGTTCATTAAAAGAGCCGGTTGTCTGTCAGATACACACCTTCACCCGTCCACACCCCTCCCACCTTCACGCGCCCACCCAGCCCTGGTCTGATGAACACAGTCAGCTCCGAACACAGAACTGCTTGCCAATTCCACTCTGAACACAGAAGCCACAGCCAATCCCACTCAGGTGAAGACTTCCACACGCAGTGGAAGCTCCTACTGCCTCAACAAATAAAACCGCCCTTTAACATCTGAGATCTCATTTAAATAGTCCTAGTACTGAAAGTCTTGCCACAACAGGCTTTTATTTCCGTTTTTATTAACTTGGAGCTGATTTATTTAATAACTGCCAGTCATATCCCGACAAATTGCATTTGTGTAACTTGATGATTCATTCATTCAAACACTGAACGCCTTTACGCATCTGCTGGGGGCACAGGAGCTGCAGAGAGTGAGTGCGCGCCTCTCCCCAAACACCTCTGCCCTCAGTTTCTATTTAAGTGGAGGAGACAGACAAGTAGATCAAAGTTCCCAATGTTGTGTGGCAGGCTCACAAGAGAACGGAACAACACCTGGGCGCTGCGAGAGGGAGGATGCTGCGAGAGGGAGGATAACCACGCATGGGGAGGTGAGGGTGGGGCTCAGAAGCAGGAAGTTCCAAGGTTCCACCAAGGAGGTGTAATCTGAACCCAGTGCTCAAGAGTAGGCGTGTCCCTGCGGGGCTGGGACCTATAAGCAGATGTTCTCTGAGGCACAGAAGAGAAGGGGGACAGGTAGGTAGGGATGACCATGAACAAAGAGCTGAGTGTCCAAGCTCTGCATTCTATGAGGGGTGGTGAGCCGTGGAAGGCCAAAGGCAGGTGTGGATTTCAGAAAGATGACTGTGGTGGTCGTGGGGATGATGGCCTGGGAGGGGTGGAGAAGGCAGATTACAATTCCCTCAGAGACTGTGGCCTGCTGCACACTAAAAGGGCCCGTGGAGGCAGGACAGGCTGAAGACCCCTTATCGGAGGGGTGATGGACGGTGACTCTTGAGATGTCAACCTACAATGCAAATATCGGTCTTCATTTCTCGTCTTTATGCCACAGTGCAGTGATTTTCCAGTGATGCTCCAAGGATGCCTAGAATTTCCTGGAATATTTCTGGTACAGAGGTGCCCCCAGCAGAAGCAGAGGCTGGGAGAGCAGGAAAGTCAACTTCTGTCACCTGAGTGCCACCTGTTTTATACCTGGGGTTCTCCAAGGTTGCACTTGAAAAGACGTCCTACACAAAGAGGATGCAAATTATCAACACGGTAGAACACAGAGGGGCTCACGGGGTCTGTTAAGTTTCTAATCTGATTTCCTAAATGTACGTACACAATCTCTCCTTTTTTGTTTCTGAAGCATGTAACAAGCTACCATGGCTGACCAAAGCCGAGACTCGGGTGGGCCTGTGGCATCAAGTAACACCCTCCCCGACAAGGTGTCTGGCTGCTCTGGCGTGGACCAGCCTCCTCACTGTCAGGTACTTAAAGCCGTGCCCAGCCATAGTTCCCAGTTTGCAGGAGGAGTGCAGAGTCCCTGCTGCTCTGATGGGCTAGACGAGAAATGGTTTGCTAGATGAAATCAGGCACCTGGGCCTGGGATGAAGATCAGCATGTGTGGGGAGAGTCCAGCAGGTGCCTCGGACAAAGCAGCAGGACTCCAGCGCCCAAGGCCCAGGCCTCACCCCCTTCCCAAACCCAGCGCAGTTCAATGCCCCCCTTCCCTGGACCACATGGGGCTCCCATCAGCTCTACTGTAGCTCCACTCTCTGCAAGATGGATATGAGAAGGATAAGACATTGTCCCAGTGGCCAGAGGGAGACAGGAGCACCCACATCCAGAAAAGAAGGAAGAGAGAAAAATCAGCAGAAGCCAGGAACTGACCTAGCTCAGAAGCCACACATTTCTGGGGCCTATGGGTCACAGGCATCAAAAAGAGACGCCCTCGGAAAAATTCTTGTGATATTTTGTGGGGCAGTAGCAGGCGAGAGTGAGCGTGAACTTGGGCCCATTTTGGGGGATGTGAGTTTCACTCATTGGCTTGTGAACCTCAATTCATATTGGTGACTCAAAAAAGACAGAATGATGTGGGCTAGGACCACCTCAGTGGGCAAGTTTGCAACTGCCTAGAACAATGTATTTAAATCTTAAAGAAAAGACTTGTCATATCCTTTTTTACCCCCCAAAAAAGCTGTCTTTGTTTGTTTGTTTTGTTTTGTTTTGTTTCGAGACAGGGTCTGGCTCTGTGGCTCGGGCTGGAGTGAAATGGCACAATCATAGCTCACTGCAACCTTGAACTCAAGAGATCCTCCCACCTCAGCCTTCCAAATAGCTAGGACTACAGTCTGGCCACCTCTTAAAGAGCTGGCACTACAGGTGTGAGCCACCATGCCCAGCCCAAACAAAGTCTTATTCTAAAACCTAATGTGGGTTGGGCGTGATGGCTCACACCTATAATCCCAACATTTCTAGCAGTCAAGGCAGGCTGATTGTTTGAGCCCAGGAGTTTGAGACCAGCCTGGGCAACATGACGAGACCCCATCTCTACAAAAAATACAAAAATTAGCTGGGCATGGTGGCACATGCCTGTGGTCCCAGCTGCTTGGGAGGCTAAGGTGGGAGGATCACTTGAGCCCGGGAGGTCGAGGCTACAGTGAGCTGAGATTGCACCACTGCACTCCAGCCTGGCCGATAGAGCAAGACCCTGTCTCTAAATCAATAAATACATAAGAAATATGTAAAGATTGGCTGAGTGCTGGTGCGAGCTGCAGCGGAGGTGGGAGTTGGGAAGTTCACCTGTTTGGCCCCGCCCTCCCCACAGCAGGCCCTACAGCTCAGGCACACACAGTCTGAGACACTGGCCTGTGGTTCCTTCTCTCTCACTCCACCACTGGATAGGACAGGGGCACTGAGGCCAGCTTTCTTACAGAGGTGATAAGTTAGCCCCTGAAAGTCACCCGGGATGATTTTAAAAGTCAGATGAAAAGGAAGGTAGGATCAGCAGGCAAAGAGGGAGAGGATCAATGCAGATCCCAGAACCTCTGGACTTGGGTATCACTTGAGAGGTTAATACCTTCTAATGTGTGCCTATTATATAACTAAGAACATCTCAGAAGATGAAAGATACTAAAATACTAACTATGATCCCCAAAATGCAGGTCGGACTATTTCCAGATTTTTGTATAGGTCATAAGAAGAAACTCGAACTCTCTGTAAAAAAGAAATGACTATTAGCAAAATTAACTGCTTAAGTTTAGGTCATGATTGTCCTTACGGATTTAGCGGAAACAATTTGTTTGGTTTCACTGCCATATTCTCGGTTAATTTCTTTTCATTCATTGCAGCCAACTCCAAGAGGCAGCATGTTTTAAGTGTGTCTGAATGGCATTTGCTTTGGAAAAGCTCAGTTTCACTATAATAACGAATATGGGCAATAACTTTTAACTCAGAATGTAGAACAAAATGGAATTTGGATGTTCTAAATAACTGTCGCCACCTCATCTCATTTTTGTGTTGCACTAAGATATATTACTTTCAACTCCTTTCCCATCCCCGAGCCCATCAGCAATGCTGTCTAGACCCTAATGCTGCCTGGTCTGTCCCCTGGATTCTATCCCTGGAGCTCCCTCGAACTGCCATCATCTCTCACCTGGTCCATCATAACTTGATGATGTTCAGCCTTCCCTCCTGCCTCCAACACTCCCCTCTCCACAGAGCAGCCAAGGTCCTCTTAGGAAAACAAAAAGCACACCACTTCCCTGCAAAAAATCCTCCAGGGACTGCCTACTGCACTTAGAAGAAAAGCTGAATTCTTCGGTAGGCCTACAAGGGTCCGCATGGTCTGAACCTGTCCACCCAAGGCTAGGACCACTCCCCACCTCCATCCTTACTTGCCACTCACAACCTCCTCTATTCTTTGAGCATGTCAGGCATTTCCTCAACTCGAGGTCTTTGTATTTTTTTGTGCCCTTGGCCTGGGATGCTCCTTGGGTTGACCTTTCAAGACTGGCTTTTCATGCTTTAGGTCTCAATTCAAATGGCACCTCATCAGAAAGCCCTAACCTGACTGTCTGGTCTACTGCCGTTCCAACACAGCCGAGTTTATTGTCTTCTCTCCCTGCATGTGTGCGTGTGGGTTTGGTTCACTAGTTTGCTGTCTGTCTCACCCACTCGAATGTAAGCTCCGTGACAGAAGGCAATGTGAATGCCACATTCCCAGCACCTAGAATGATGCGGTGCTTACCCAACAAATATTTGTTGAATGAATGAATATCCATTTTTAACATTATAATCCAAGGAATTTCTTAGTAATCTTAAAGGATTGTAATTTTATTAATATTTTTGCTAAATAATAGCAAACAAACAAAAAGAGAATAAATTTAGCCATGCAATTTCTAAGACTCCCCCAATTAACTGCATGAGCAATAGTCCTCCAAACACAGCAGTTACTATAGAAAAATAACTTTATAATACAACTATTATATAGCAATAAGAAATTAAAAATTAAGAAAAACGAGTAAATTTTTTTAAAGAATAATTATATATTAAGTGAAGTTTAGAACATGCATTTAAGATCTGTATTAAAGGAATCACCAGTGTCTCTCAACACAACATAAACATTATTCAAGTTTACCATAATCTTCTGTGGATCTTATATAAACCTGCTTAATGAGCCAACTAGTCATATTTAAGACCAACATGGCACATGTATACATATATAACAAACCTGCACGTTGTGCACATGTACCCTAGAACTTAAAGTATTAAAAAAAAAAAAAGATATGCTACCAGAAAATTCTTCCAATTACTGGACCACATTTATTTCTTCAAAGAAGAAAAAACAGAATGTAAGTACTGCTAAAATATTGTTGGTCATGATAATCTACATAATCTACAGAAACTACCATATTTTGCATGAAACGTGAATTATAACTTACTTGTCTATAATTTATAGGATGGATTTTTCTGTCTTTAGAATTAGTTCAGAACACATTCATAACAACAACTCATCTTAAAGCACACTGGCACTTTGTCAGCTACAAAATTTTTTCTAAACTGCTATAATTCTGTCCTATTGTTCTAAAAAAGAAGGAGTAGATAGGTTTTAGTTCAGCTTTATTTTCTTACGAACATCCATTTAAGTACAGTCCTCAGAGGACTTTTGTCAAATCTAGGCTATTTCAGATAAAACCAAACTCGGTGTCCTGGACAAAGGAAGCATTCCATAGATTTTTAAGTGAGCTTAAAATGTGAAAAGACATGAAAGGATTACAATTGCAAGTAAACTTCTGTTTTAAGAGCATTTAACATTTAAAATGCATGAGTGAAAACATGGACACTGCTTTCATGTGAGGTCACTGTCAGCTGACTGGCATGAAGAGAAACAGTAGCCGGGTGGATGATGAGGGGCGTGGAAGATGGACCCCCTCCAGGAGAGGCAGAACAGCCCAGGCAGCGCGGGAGGCAGCATACTGAGACCAGGCAGTGCGCGGAGCTGAGCCTGGGGAGCTGTGGCAGGTTCAGGCTCCCCTGAGGCAGGCTGGTGGTGAGATACAGAGAAAAATAGACCAACCAGATCCTGGTTGACAAGAAGGCTTAGATCTTATTCTTGATGTTGATGGGGCACTGCCCATGTTTTCATACAGACAAAAACACATGATATGCTTGTATGAGAAAATCCCTCTTGTGCAACTGAGGAGAAAGAGCTAGTGACTCCTAAAACCACTCGCGCAACGGACAACAGGCAGAGGTCCTGCAGATGCCAACCTGCTCTTTGATTGTCTACAGCTAGTCACCCCTACCTCAGGAAATAGCTTTATCAAGCGCATCCATTTTCACTATTTAAATCCCTCTGTCTACTTTCCCCGTCCAACTTTTGGCCCATTACTTTAGTTGGAGTTATTTCAAAAAAAACTCTCTCTCACATAATTCATTCTTTCAAGAAGTATCCAAATTCCTATTATACATCAAATACCTTTAAGCACTCAAGTTCTAAAACTGTTCTTATCTCGGTTCTATTTGTGCAAAAATAATAATAATAATAATAAAAAAGACTGTAATGAAGCCCTGTCCTTTATAAATGGCATTTTCACTTTCTGCAGTCATTAATTGTGGTTCCAGGAACTCCTCAGCCTGTGCACACGCAGGAGGCCAGCACCGCTCCTGGGATGTGACTTTCACAGCAGTTTATACTCTCTCCTTCCTGGGTGACATCCGTAGCTTTCCAAAAGATACCTGCTCCAGAAGCCAACATAAAACTATGTCATCCCATCTTAAAGCACCCATCCTCATACAACTGTGTAAGAAAAGGAAAGCCAGAATTTCCCCAGGTGAACGGCATCACAGCAAACAGCCTGGAAAGTACTAGCCTCCATCCTCTATCTTAGCTTTCTTTAAATAATTTTTTTTTCAAGCACCAACATTCCGTAAGAATTATCTTGTTTTCCTTTTAAGGTACTATTTTTCATTGCAAATGTGAATGTAATCTATTCTCTGGGTTGAAGAGTTATCTTTGACATTAATGAAGTTCTTGTATCAAAACAACTCACTTACAAATGCGGTTCTGAAACTGTACTAGTTTATAATTGGGAAATTCCCAATATACAAAAAGCATTTGAGAGATATTTTGATAAGTATCCAGTCTCTTAAAACAAAATACAATTATCCGCTCTGTGCCTGTTTCCTCATCTGTAAAATGAGAGTTTGGATGAAATGATTTCAAAGGTTCCTTCAGGCTCCTAAATCCTATGATCCTATATCAATGCAGCAGAATTCTGGCATAAAAGCATCATATAGTACGGGTGTCTAGCTCTGTTTCCATCATGCTGGGGAAACTATTTTAACACTCATCGGATCTGAAAAAGTTAGGCTTTAATTTTCAAAGAAATGGCTCCATATACTGGCTAGTAATTTTTTTTGCCTTACAATAAAGGCTTCATCATTTTCTCTTTCTAAATTCAAAGTCTTGCTCAGCTTTGCTCCTCAGAACTAATGTGTGCCCCTTTTGTTCTCTGTGCTGCCAAAATTAACACTCAAGTTAAAATTATAGATGCCAATAAAATCACCACAAGTAGTGGATATTGTGATTCCTCATAAAAATAGTCAAACATGTCTGTAAAATGCACTATGGGCATGGCGACAACACAACGCTATTCCTCTCAACAAACTCTTCAGATTCATTTGCCAGGTGTTATCTTCTATGCCCTTGGGTTTGGGGAAATCACCTGCTTTCTGAGGTTACAGTTAAGTGAACAACTTCTCGGATGCAGCGCCTCAGACAAATCTTGTGTTTTACAATTTAATTCAATGTATTAACCCCAATTTTATGTATTAATGCTGTTTGGTTCTTTTAACAGAAGGCCTACTACAATATTTTTTTAAAAGCTCTTCTAAAAAAAACACACACACACACATACTTCTTTTCTATGCGCTCTCTGGAAGACCACAGCACCCATATGGTGGGGCAGAGTAGACGGCTCCTGTTACCTCACATGCTCCTGCGTTTTAAGTAGCTTTCCTTTGAAACCAGATTACTATTCTTGACTTTCCAATGTTTGTATTTGACATTCAGAAGAAAACTGGCAATAAAAAGGCACTTTTACTAGTTTACTGTAGGTTTGTTTCAAATGCCACTGATTTCAAAAGTTGAAAGCTGAGCCTGTTGGCAATAGTCAACGAAGGAAACAGCATAGAAAAGGAATTTTAGAATATTTAGAGATTCTATAACAACTTTTTAAACGTTTCCTAATGCTTTACTTCAACACCTAATGGGTATCTTAAAGCAGGTCCAATTCCTAAGCTATTATTTGAGTAAATCATTTTAATCAAAAGACAGCATAAACAGAAGACACCCATCAATCATACTGAAATACAGGTGTCCATTAGCTATTACTTACTAAGAAACTTCTAATGGGAGTAGAGTTAAACAACAGTAACCATGGTGGCTAAGGGCACCAAAAAGAATGAGTTAACGTCCCCCACATCACCCAAGCCTTTGTGCTGATCAGTCTGTCTAATGCCACTAGGTGAAGTGACGAATTAATTGGCTCATTGGTCTACAGAGGAAACTCATGATCTTCCCAGTCCGCAACCTTTTGTGAGTCATATTAGCTATTGCTCTTGTTACTCAGATTTGACTAGAGGTAAAAAGGTTATCACAGAATAAGCAGAGACAGACAAGGCAGAAAGGGTAGAGCGTCAGGCAGAAAGGGGCCATCCATGGGGAGGGGTGGGTGAGAGCGCCCTGGCCAAGAGCCACCTTCCCCATCACCAGAGGTGATTCCTGACATCTCTGATAGGAACAACTAAAACTTTTATTGGACCATTTAGCTATTTGCAAGAGATGCGTAGCAGAAAAGGTAGGATAGAAATATGAGCCCTGGGACCAATCAGAAGCTACCGTAATTAATGCCTTTGCTAAGGCTCCCCGCTATAACCCATCAACTGCATCCAGGGTGGTATATGTTAGGCACATGGAATAAATCTAGCCGAATGCTTTTACATGGCAGGTCCTCAAACGCATGTAGAATCAAAAGGTCCTACATACATAGACAAGAAGAGGCAAGGCCCTGCTACCTTACGAGATGTTTTCCAACACCAGCTGCCACTTGTGCTCCAGTCCTTCAACCAGAATGAAGTTAAAGCCATTTAGCAACAGGGATAAAATGATGATGAAGTACCAGTCCTAGATGACAACAATTAGCAAGATCTCCCAGATGTTCCTGAAATTCTGTAAAGCACCTGACCAACAAGAGCACCTGAGTAATATGACGTCTTCCTTTTCCTTAAGTGCATCACATAGGACAGAACATAAATTCCTATTTTAAGCCACCCTGTACTTCTCTTCCATGTTCATTCTGCAGCATAACCTGGCCTAACACTAGACATTAGATGCTCCAATTTCCACTGATGATATTTCCCAGCTTCAGCTTATAAATCAGTCTAACAACTCTAGGTCACACATTCACTTTCCCTCCTTTTAAGTGAGAATCACCAGAGCTGTTTCTCAGTCTTTGTATTCTCTGCTTCATCAGTTTAGGGATGACAACAGTAGTGGGACTGATTTCTGTAAAATATAATTGTAATAGGACAGGAAGGCCTAATTAAATAAACTACAAATATGGACAGGTTGACAGTTCCCAAATTACAACAAAATTATACTGATTGACTGCTACCAACCCCCCTAAAACTGAACACCCTCCCACCCCTTCCAACTGCGATGGAGGTCATTATGAAAGGCCTATGTAAGAATTCAGAGGCATGAAAGAAAGGATGGAGGATCAGATCAGATACACAGAGGAAACTTCCAAGTCCATGTACAATTAAGTAACTTTTCTCTCTTCAGTTCAGCATTACAAGATGGTGGCAAAGGCCATGAGCTTTGTAGTCAAAAGTCTAGGTTCAGAGCCCAGTTCTGCTCCTCATTGGTTGTGTGATTTGGGGCAAATTATTTAATTTTTTGAGTTTCAATTTCTTCTTTTGTAAAGTATACATACTGATGTTTACCTTGTAGACTCACTGAGAGGATTAAATGAGATAATGGATGTTGAGTGCTTACCCTGTCCCTGAGACCTAATACATATTTAATAAATAGTAACTAGTATTAAAAATACCTTCCCTGGTTGGGCACGGTGGCTCACGCTTGTAATCCCAGCACTTTGGGGAGCCGAGGTGGGTGGATCATCTCAGGTCAGGAGTTCAAGACCAGCCTGGCCAACATGGAGAAACCCCATCTCTATTAAAAATACAAAAATTAGCCAGGCGTGGTGGCAGATGCCTGTAATCCCAGCTACTCGGGAGGCTGAGGCAGGAGAATCACTTGAACCCGGGAGGCGGAGGTTGCAGTGAGCCAAGATCGTGCCACTGTACTCCAGCCTGGGCGACAAGGAAAGACTCCATCAAAAAAAAAAAAAAAAAATCTTCCCCAAGCCCATCTAGATTTATCCAGTTTACTCATTTACCGTGTTTGATTTTCTACCAAGGGAAAATTTGTTTGGTCCTAAAAATAGCCTTTTTAAAAACACTAAAATGTCTTCGGGAAGGTTAAGAGTGCAGAGTTCTTTCTTACACTAGTATGAAGTAGTTTAATCAGATCACTTTAATCAGATATGTAGAATACATAGCATTAGGGATGCATCTCCAGGCTGAGAGTGCAAACATGCATCACACTAGGGACTTTGGAGAGAAAAAGGCACTAGGAGATGGGAAAGAGTGTGGATAGAGAGTTACAAGGATATCAAAGGATGTTGACCTATTTCAAAACTTAGGTTGGGCCAATCCACTACCTAAGAAAGAGAGAGGAAACTCAGCACTTAAATAAGTAGTGTTAGTACTAAAAATCAGTGACACTAGAAGTTAAATAATTTCTGATATGACTTGAATTATTAGTAACCATTCTGGCTCTCTTCTAAGGAAAATGTCCTGTAGGAGTCAAAAAAGTGACTTTCACATGAACTTCCCGAATTTCGCATACTCCTTGTAACTTAAGGATGGCTTGTCCAATACAATTCAAGTAAACCATGATCAGTGTCCATATTTAAGGGCCTCACATGCTTACTTGTCCTTAACGGTAACAGTCCTTTACAAGCAGAGTAAGGCAGCTTTCCCGGCTGTGACACTGCCTCAAGGTAAGAACCATCACAACTTCTAGAGTGGTATGCATGACTCCTGAGGTCCGCCTTAGCCTGAATATACCCTGTGAAGACGAAGATTCTTAAAATTAGCAAAACCAGATCATTCTAACCCTCTATGACTAAAAAAAAAAAAAAAAAAAATTCCTGCTTTTTAAACTTTCCCTCTTCCTATTCAACTATTTTTTGAAAGGTTTCCATGTGTAGGGAACTGCTAGGAGATGTAGAGAGCAGAAAAAAGCATAAATCTTGATCTCTGCCTTCAGTGAGATTACAATTTAGGTGGGAATACAAGATATACAATGTGAAATCTATAAACAATCATGAAATATATACACTGCTGTTCAAAACCCTTAGAAGAGCTACAGCAAGAAAACACATGAATGACTAGAAAATTAACTCTATAATGGGAGTTTCGAGGATTTAGAAATGACCTCTTGTTGGGATGATTAGGGAGAACTTTCCAGGGGAGAGAGATTTCGAACAGGTCTTTGAGGATGGGTAGAATTGATGGGTGTGAGGACATGATGGAACTGTATTTGCAACATACCGCGCTTGTGTTTTTTCTGACCAAACATCCTTTAAACCTGACTCAGCATCCTCGACGTTGCTCTGAAGATATAAACTGCTATGCAGAAAGAAGAGACCTCTGACAATGAAGAAAGGAAAGATGCTTTCTTTTCTTCTGTAAGAGGGTGAGCTATGGGATGGATGTGACTGCGAAGAGAAAGATGTTCGAGGGGTCTTGAACATCTGCCTTTAAAAATGTTCTAAAAATTCTTACCAATTACATACAGGATTCACCACTCTCAGAAATATCTTTAACAGTACTGAAACCATCCATGTGATGAGGTGGTAAAGCCATGCTTTCAGATGTGCCAAGTCTCACTTTGGAAATGAAGCATGTAATGTACCTTTGAGGACCAAAATTTACCATTTTGTTGTCATGTTTTTTAAAAAAGCTTTTGTGTGAAAAGCCCATGGATGTTGTAAGAAAACAGCTCTGTCATAATCTGAATCCTGAAGCAGACTATGATGAAATATGCTTACTTCCTTAGTAGTTAATAGCAGCTTCAATATGATGTGAGTCTTGGAAACAGTCCCTGGGTACATAAATCAGGCTTTCTTGGATTTTAGTGCATTGCATGTAGGTTAACAGGCCAAACAGTACACAAAATTTCAGGCACTGTATATTAATTGGTAAGAAAAAATGTCAAGGCCGGGCACAGTGGCTCACGCCTATAATCCCAGCACTTTGGGAGGCCAAGGCAGGCAGATCAACAGAGGTCGGGAGTTCGAGACCAGCCTGACCAACATGGAGAAAACCCATCCCTACTAAAAATACAAAATTAGCCGGGCGTGGTGGTGCATGCCTGTAATCCCAGCTACTCAGGAGGCTGAGGCAGGAGAATCGCTTGAACCCGGCAAGGAGAGGTTGCGGTGAGCCGAGATTGCACTATTGCACTCCAGCCTGGCCAACAAGAGCAAAACTCTGTCTCAAAAAATAAAACCAAACCAAACCAAAAAAAAAAAAAAAAATCCCCAGAAAAAATGTCAAATACTATTTACTGAATGTCTCCCTCAGAGCAGCGAGCGAGACAGATATATAGCTGAGGGAAATCTGGGGCAGTCTGATTATTTCCTATTGGCAAATCCTGCTGCTGTGGACTTCTCGTCCCCGTGAGCAGCTCTGGGATGACCCGTGCTGGTGAGGTCATGTGTGGTGAGCAGCCCACAGTGGGAGGACCTGGACTGCCTAAGATTGAGGCTGGGGGAAGAGTGCAACAGCAAGACTTTTCAGAGGACCGTGCACCCTCTTCACAGGTGGTGCCAACATTTCACCATATTCCTTTGCACACAACAACTCTTGAAATAAAAGCAGGGGAAACCTACCTGACCCTTTCTGGACTGGCTCCATCCCCCAGGTAGCGTTGACGCTAAAGCCTGGTGCATGCTAGGGGGTTGCATCCAAGCACAAGAAGGAGCCAGTAACAGAAACGGACGTCCTAGAATCTGGAATAAGAAGAAAGAGTAAACTTTCAAGTCATAGTATCCTAAATGAGCATTTCAGATTGGCTACTGAGGGCCTGTGGAACACGACAGGAATCTGGTACTTTACCTTCGTAGATCTACTTTTTAAAAACGAGTTCCAGAACTCTCAGCTCTTCTTACAATTCAGGGCTTGAGGTACTGGTACAAGTTCAGTTCAAAAGCTGGCAAAAGGCACCTTAAAAAGGCTTTGTGAATGTACTTTGCTGGTAACGTTTTGAGGAGGGGAAAAAAAAAGGAATCCTCATTACCATTCTTTTATCTTATTTGCACGGAACAGCTGGAATACTGTTCCATGCCTATCCCATACATCACAGCCACTTGCTGAGCCAACATCCCACTGCAATGCCTCGGAATCTGCAGTGTCACTCCTCCTCTGCTTGTTCTCTGCAAAGTGAAGTCACAGGGATGGATCAGCCAACCTGACTTCTCACTGCCCTGCCCAGAATCCTTTGTGAACTGAAATGAGTCATCGCTCCAAGAAAAGCTACAGCCTCTGTTTGTCTGTGCAGGCTCCTTTGTCTGTGCAGTGCGGAGACGCGAGGTCGGAATGTACCCCAGGCGAGGGGTGGCGAGGGGCACATTCTCCTCTCTAGGGGCCCAGGTCCCCTCCCATGCATTAGCACCAACTCATATTTTTTAATCATGAAAAAGGTAAAAAGGGCACATACCTCCAGATGCTTGAAGAGAGAACACACACATTAAAATTGATCTGGCGTCATATACTCACCAGTCCGTAATCAGAGACCTGCCACATTTTCCTATTTTTGTGTTAAGGCTGGCTTTGCATTGTGACGAAGGACGCATCTCCCTTCTGTGTGTAACAGGCGGTTCTACTGCACACTGTATCAAAGTTCAGCTGCAGTGAGCTATTTGTCATAAATTCCAGTTGCCGTGCAAGTCTTTGCAAGCCTGGGTCTCTTTATTCCCGACACACAGCCGTCAGGCTCGCGGTCCGGGCAGCGGCGGAGCTCGCCCAGCACCAGCCAGCGCGGCTTCTGCCGCTGCGAGGAGGGCGGCGTTGGGAATGAGGTCACTATGTCAGGAACTCGCTCTCAGCAGGAGCCTCTCCTGCGCTTACAACACAACTCCAATCGCACCGAGAAGTAGGATTCATGGGATCTGGGGGGTGGCTGTGTCCTCCGTCTTTTCTTAAAAATGCCTACCGCTAAGATCAGCAAGGTGAAAATGAACCACGTATCTGCATAAAAATGTCGTTTTCATTGCACTATGGGTGCCACGCTCACCTGTGGACATGCATTTACACACCGACACACACACACAGGGGAACTTATGCCAGCAGAGAAAACATTTAGTCTTTATTTAGAGTGCGAGAAGCAACACGTAAACATCTCAGGAGGAAAACGGGGGCGGCACTTGAGAGAGAGGACAGAATGGAAGGAGTAGAGCAGCCACATAAAAGCCAGAGAAAAATGGAGTCAGAGAGGCTAAGGAAACGAATCCCACGGCAGTGGAAGTGCTACTGCCAAACTCTCCCAAACGCAGTAACATCAAAACAGGCACATCTTGCTGCCTCCACTCAGGATCCAGGTAACCAAAAAATTATCCCATTCTCAGAAGCCCATAGAGGTGCGTGGCAGATGACTGTGCAGCAAATTCTCCCACATCCTCATGAATCCAGCAGGTCAGCTACCAGGGGCACAAAATGTAGGGTGCCAGCAAAGACGGGAAATGCACTGAAGCTCTTGGTGAGGCACCCTGAAACTCAGAGTTACAGGGGTTCCCATGTGGGTCTCCAGGCTAAAATCCTGGAAGCATCCTATTCTCTCCTGACTCCGGTGATTCAGCCTGTCCTCCAAAACCTACACCCACAGAGCTCAGGCTCTGGCAAAGGCCCCGCTGCGAGTTGAGTCCAAATCAGCATCTCTTCTCACCCCGGCACAGTGACACCCATTCTGTCCTTGGTAGGCTACAAAATGTGTAACCCTCTTGTGCACCATCACCCATCTGACAGCTACAAACACTAACCGGGTCCCCGTGCCCAGATCAGCTCTTTTCTAGTTGCCTAGAGTCTGGGACACTTGGCAGGCACGCAGACTATATATTCATCTACTGATCCACTGAGATGCTTGCTTTGAATGTTATTAAATAAAACGTCTTCCATGCCCTCAACCGCCTGATGCTTTTCACATCCTCTGCCCTCCTGGGGTCCCCCCTTTGCTCTGGTCTGGTGTATCCATTTCCCTCTGATGATGTGGCATCCTCCTGCTGAGTTCTCCCTGTGGCACTATGTCCTCCCTGTCCCGGACTATCTGTCACCCTGTGACCCCCTTGAGAACGTGTTCCACACCAACTGCTACTGCTGCACTCTTTAACAGCCTCATCAATTTTACCTTGTATGCTTGATCAGAAGCATATAAGGACATAATAGGCCATATATAGATGAAAACATACATGTTTAGATATTAGAAATTATGACTACATTTTTATTATATGTTCTCATCCCTTTTCTTCAAGTCTTTGTGTTTTTTTTTCTTTCTCCACTTATTTAACCAAATACGGTCTTGATTTTCCTTTCTAGTGTATGATTTTCTCTCCTGTTTGATAAGCCAGGAGCTTCTCATCCATGCCACAGACAGAGCCTAGGGCCCAGCACCAGGGCCTCCAAGCAAAGTCACTCACCTTTTGTCAAACTTCTTTAAGTGTGGCTGTGTTGCTGTTTATAAATCCACCCAAACTCACGCAATCCAGCCTACTCCTATGGGGCTTGGTCTGATCACTGTGAGGTCAGACAGCGTGCCTAATAAGCACATGCACTTTAAGAATGCGATGATGGACGCACAGAACAAATGTATTACAAAATTCAGATCTAAATAGACACATCTGTAGTCCTAGCAATGTAAGAGCCTCCTGGGAAGCCCTGGGTCACTGCACCACTTCCTGACAGTTAAAGACACAAGTTTCTTCTATAATCTACGAAAGGTTAAATATGTGGAGAAAGAAAAAAAATCCAAATACTCGAAGAAAAGGGATGAGAATGTACAAATAAAAATGTAGTCATAATTTCTAATATCCAAGCATGCATGTTTTCATCTATATGTGGGCCTAGTATGTCTGTATTTAGAAACTCACATAATCTTCAGAAGGACTCTGGAAGTTAAGTACTGGGGTGATCCCCACCTAAAGAGGGGAACTGTTTTCCTGAAGCTCGTAGAGCTGGTAAACGGCAGAGACAGGATTTGAACCCAAGGCAGCTGGCTCTCGAGTCTGTTCTTTCAGCCACTGAAAGTCAATTTTACCTTTTACCCTTTTATGTATGCTGTTCTACAGACTTTCCACATCATCTTCAACAACCATTGCTGTTGAAAGTCTGTTCTTTCAACAACACGTGCTACCTCTTGATTATTAGAATAAAAAAAGCCACTGTAAACAAAAAATGTTAAAACCTATATCGTAATTTTTAAATTTAAACTGAAGCCAATCTGCTTACTTGGCACATGGACCAATGAGGTAAGTTCACAGGTGGGGTCTCCCGTAGGAATTGCCTCTGCTGGGATCTATGACCCCTGACGACTACCCCCCAGCAGACTTTTATTGAAGGACCATGGGAAAAAGTATACATGGTCAGGCAAAACCACCACAAGCTCATCTTGCTGCCCTACTGAGAGTATGATGGGTTTCATAATGGGCACCATTGGCCTCCACCAAGAAAGAAAGACAAGAAAGGTCTGCTGATGCTTTAGATCTTGGTGTCTGATGGCAAGATGAGCTCAAGAATCACACGCAGCCATCATTAGCAGTGCTCCTCCTTGCCCCGTGCCTCTTGCATCTTTGAGTAACAGCTTCGGTGTTACAGTAAAGATTTACAAACATCACACAGAGGACCGCAGAGGTGATTTGCTCAGTTGATGAGGTGTGGGCAGAGGTTGTGCTTGGCACTTGCCTGCATCCTTGGCAGTAGATTAAATAGTAGCGCCACATAGTGACACACGGAGGATCTTAATAAATGCTTGATGACTAATGGTCTCACATGCTCTTAGAGCTGCTCCACTTGAAAAAGCAGAGAGCAATAAATATCATTAAATCAATTAAAAATATTTATCAGGTGACTAATTGCAAAGTCCTACGGTCAGTTTGGGAATTTAAATCTTTAAGGTCTTGTACATATGCAGTATAGGAACCTTGGTGCACACTCTCTCGTGGACAAATGACATGGTGTCTGCCCTCAAGAAGCTTAAGATATACTTGAGGAGGTAAGATACTCACATATAAAAACTGCAAAAATACAAGGCAGTGTATTTCAAAGGGGAGGAACAAGTAACCAGTGCCCCCAAGAATTCTGAAGAAAAGAACCAGGGTCAAAACAGTCAGCAATGGCTTCCAGGGAAAGGCAAACTTGTTCTAGAATCTGGACAGGTGAAAGAAAAGAGAAAGCGCAGCCCATATGTCATAACATAAGCTTCGTGAGCAGGGATGTTTTTTGCATGTTTTGCGTTTGCAGATATATCCCTGAAAGTGCCTAGCCAACAGCAGACCCTGAATCTATGCTGAAGGAAGGAGAGGACTGACCTGCAGACAGGAAGCATGGACAAGGGGTGGAGGTGTGGATGCAGGGGAGGTGGGGTTCATAAGGCAGGCGGGCCTGCCTGGGGCTGAGGGTTCATTACTGGGAAGCAGAGGAAGAGGAGGTAAGAGAGGTGGTCCAAGGTCAGATTCAGAATGTGGCACACAGTGGCTCCTGCCTGTAATCCCAGCACTTTGGGAGGCAGGAAGATCACTTGAGGGCAGGAGTTCAAGGCTGCAGTGAGCTATGATTGCACCACTGCACTTCAGGCCTGGGAAAGACAGCAAGATCCTGTCACTAAAAATTAATTAATCAAAAAAAAATTTAAAGAACAGTCTTTAATGGATAGGAAAATGGCCCATTTTATATTTGCAATGAATTTCACTTGGCATTTGCTAGATGGCCCTTAGTAAGTCTCCTCCCAAAGAAGCATGACACCTCCATTCTCCAAAAACATTTGTAAGTTCATGGCGGCTCCCAGGAGGGAAGCGATGCTGACAATATGGTCAGACGCGGCTTCCCCCAGGGACTTCTCGGCCTCCTATCACAACTCAGAAGTCTGTGGTGTCAAGATTCTCTCCCCTTTTCAAGACTGCACCAATCGGGGAGAAAACAATCCTAGTCTGTGACAATATTCCACTAAACCTCCTTTTGAGTCAAAACACACTTATAAAATACAGCACGTGAGATCCTAGCGTATGGCTGAGGTCAGAGTAACGATGAATGGGTACCACTCCTATATTCATTGTTCAACATCAGCATCTGTGTCATTCAAGGCAAAGAGGGAAAGAGGACCAGGAGAATAAAGAAAGATGGTTATTTCTGATATGAGAAAAGCACCATCAAGGAAGCATGGAGGGAACTGAGAGGTGCTTCAGGAAGGAAGAGGCACTGAGGCGGCCCCGCAGGATGGGTGAGGAAAGGGGTGAGAAGAGGAAAGATGAGAGTGGCTTTCCAGGCAGCAAGGCAGTATGAACAGAGATGATGTGGTTAGACAGTCTAAGATGTTTTGGAGAGTGGCTGGTGGCAGATTCAGCATGGCTGGGTTGAAGGGATTCTATGAAGGAGATTGGTAGCAACGAGGCCAAAGAGTCAGGCAGGCAGGGATAGAGATAACATGAAATACATGGAGAATGGCATTAAAGGTTTCTACAAGGGCGATGTTCCTCATGCTGAATGTTTAGGTTATGCAGGCAACAGGGTACAGGATTCATGCAAAGGAAAAGATAATTAACTACTGAGGCAAGGTAAAAGCCTACTGTGAGAGAGTGGACAAGATGGAGAGTGCTCAACCAGGGAACGGAGAGAAGCAGAGAGAGGTGCTTATACAAATTATAGATAACTTCCCTGTTTCACAAAAGTACTATCCGACATTTCCAACATGAAATCCTGGAATTCTATCAGAAATGCATTTCTAGGAGTTTTACAACGCACCTAACACTACCTCCTCAGCATCTATCGAAAAGACTATCTGTGCTCTAGCAGTAGCCTGACATTTGGAATAGTGCCCAGGGTAGAATATTAGCACAAACTGAGAAATAAAGGGAAGAGGAGAAATTCTCTAAACAAAAACCCCTGGGCACCAATAACAGATTAGACTTTCTTAGTTGCATAAAATTGATTTAAAAAAAAAAGACACAAATTAAAAACTCAACAAAAGCAGTTTGGAAAACAGAAAGTTCCTACATTTTCAGGGCCTTTATAGCCCAGGATTGACTACGTTTAAGTGCATATTTGTAATGGTGGAAGAAACCATTTCAATTAAATTGGGTAAGATTTCCTTGCACTATATATGCAAGAAAACTAAATATTTAAAAAAATACACTTGGTGTTCTTACAAGTATTAGGGAGCATCACTATGAACATGAAGTGAAGAACATTGCTATTCTGTTACTTAAATTCTCAAAAGTCTTTGGATCAGTCAATTCTTATAGGATTGGGAACACTGAATGAGGGCAGGTGAGAGCTGGAGGAGACACGGAAAGACATCTAGTACATCATCACTTGATCGAATATAATCCTAGAGCCCAAAGTGGGAAGGTGACTTGCCCAGGTTGCAAAGATTTACTGGCAAAACCAGAACTAGCACTGAGGTCCCCTGATTCTCAGTGCTGGTGTCCCTCCGTTACTCCACAACACCTCCTTGTAAAATATAGTAAAAGAAAAGTCAACTCTAAGGCTTTTCCAGATGCACTTTGTGTTGTGTTGTGTTTTGTTTGAGACGGAGTCTCGCTCTGTTGCCCAGGCTGGGGTGCAGTGGCGCAATCTTAGCTCACTGCAACCTCTCTACCTCCTGGGTTCAAGTGATTCTCCTGCCTCAGCCTCCCAAAGTGCTGGGATTACAGACGTGAGCCACTGCGCCCGGCCCCAGGTGCACTTTGGATAAAAAATTATACATTAAGTGTGCAGATATCCAATGTTTTCCATACCACATTATGGTATAAACTATTTTTCTGCCCTAAATTTGTCTAATCAATATCCAGAGAAGACACGTAAGGAAAAGATGAAAGTAAAATGAGGGAAAACTGAGGAGCTTATGATTTTTCAGTTAAAAAGCCAGACTCTAAATTGCTGTTTTAACATTAAACAATAAGAAAATGATGAGACAGCACAGAAAAATGAAATGTTGCCCTTCTCCATTACAATTTGATTACATAGCATTTGGATTTATGGTCTATTTCTTTCCAACCTACTGGGTTAAAACACGCCTGAGTATATCTCAGACGTTTCTATCTAGTATCTGTATTTACACTGCAGAGGATAATGGTGGAGGCCCACAGAAGCCCCCAATATGCAGAGGAAGAACAGTTAGATTCTACTGTGAAGATGCCCTGAAATTCACACAGTATATGCATTCTACTCTGATAGACCCCTGATTGTCCTAATAACAAAAGTTTAAAACTTTGTTTACAATGAACACCATTCAATATTACTTTCCAAAATGTACAAGTGAACTGACCCCTTAGGGAGACCATCCACATTTATCTGGAGGTTGTATAAACCTGCCAGAGTATGGCCTCAATCCCTTGGGACAAATATGCCCCCAATTTGAGAAACAACAACTACATCTAAAAATACGCCCTAAAAATGGCATTTTCCAATTAGTTTTCAAAACTATCATCAGTATTTCTGTTGCTTTAAACATACACCACCAATGAGTCCTAGAGCTCTTTTAGCTGGAATTAGTTAGAAGGTCAAAGAGCTGAGAAACTGAGTTACTTTGTCACTGGGTTATTTAATTAGAACTAAGTTATCCTCTCTGTGGGTTGCATTCCTTCTCTGCAAGATGGAATCAGGAAAGAAATATGAAGGTTGCAAAGACTGCCATATTTTTGCAAAGCAGACATAGCAACAGAATCAACCTCTGACCTCAAGGTGCTTCCAATTAAGTGAGGAATGAAAAGTAAACATACATGAAAAGAAAGTATCACAATACTTCTAAAAAAAAACCTATGAATAAGAGGGGAAAAAAATCACTGCAAACTAAGTCCAGACGGAGTGTAAAGTAAAGAAATACCGGCCAAACATTCTCATCACAAAGCTGAACTTGGCACGACCAGGTTGAATTTGTACTTCTCACAGTCCCCAATGGAACCAGCTGGAAGGGGCAAGCCACAATGGAACACCAGTTCAGGGGGGTTTGCAGGGGCCTTCCCAGGGCTGCTTTCCTGACGCCTCCGCATCCGGGGACAGGCTCCTAATGTCCACCTCTGTCCCTACTGACAAGGATGACAACAGGATCCGGACTGTTGTGTTCACCTGGTGAAAGTGTAGTTACTTTCAGCACCCAAAAACAACCCAATATTCGCTGGCTTAAAAATAAACGTTATTTGGGCTTTGGTCTCCCCTATACCTTTCGTATCACAATCACAAACTTCTACACTCCCACTAACATCTTTAACGTACATTAGCCTCATCCTCAGTATCACCTCCCTATATCACCTCATGGAAGTTGGATCATGCATTTTTGTTTATAAAGCTAGAAAATGTCATAAAATCCTGATGTCAAAAAGTAAAAACTCGTCATAATTTATCTCTCTGAATGAATAAAAATAACATAATTTGTTTTCTAAGATCACAGTGATTATACAGTCATCAATATTTGTGCTGTCAAATCGAGTAGCTACTAGGTGTGTGTGGCTCTTTAATTATAAGTTAACTTAAATTAAATAAAATTAAAATATTAGTTCCTCAGGAATAACACTGGCCAAACATTCTCATCACAAAGGTGAACTCGGCATGACCAGGTCTAAAATATTAGTTCCCGAGGAACTAACATAAGACCTGAAATATAAGACCTAACAATACATTTAGAATCTGGATTTTTAACTAAAAAATCATAAGCTCTCAGTTTTTCTCCTATTACTTTCATCTTTTCCTTCCTTGTCTTCTTAGAACATTGATTATAAGAACTTAGGGCAGAAAAAGTTTATGCCACAGTGTGGTATCGAACTTTCTGAGGAACTCATATTTAATTTTATTTAAATTAACCGAAAATTAGGAACTAATATTGTTAGCTCCTAATAATATTTAAAATAATAATAAAATATTATTACAAGTGCTCAATAGCTACATGTAACTAGTATTTACGATGCTGGACGGAGCAGATAGACAACATTTTCATCATCTCAGAAAGTTATACTGGACAGTACTGATCTGGTTAATCAATAGGCAATCAGAAGAATATCGGTGATACGGTTTGGATCGGTGTCCCTGCACAAATCTCATGTCAAATTGTAATTAATTCCCAATGTTGGAGGTGGGGCCTGGTGGGAGGTGACTGGAGCATAGGCGCGGAGTTCTCATGAATGAGTTAACACCATCTCCTCGGTACTGTTCTTGTGATAGTGTGTGAGTGAGTTATTGTGAGATCTGGTTGTTTAACAGTGTGTAGCACCTACCCCCTGCACCCCCAACCTTTTTGTTTCTCCTGCTCTGGCCATGGAGACACGGCGACATGCTGGCTCCCCCTTCGCCTTCTGCCATGACTGTAAGTTCCCTGAGGCCTCACCAGAACCAGATCCTGCCGTGCTTCCTCTACAGCCTGCAGAGTCACAAGCCAATTAAATCTCTCTTCTTTATAAATTACCCAGTCTCAGGTATTTCTTTATAGCAATGCGAGAACAGAATAATAAAATTGGGTACCATTCACTTTTGCCAAGAAAATTCATATTTTTAATATAATTTTAAAAATTAACATATACAAAATTGAGGCCTCTTTTGATGTACAAATTCTGTAAGTTTTAACACACGTGTAGATTTGCCTCCTTGCCATTGCTCAGGATAGAATCAGATATGGAATTGCTCTATCACCCCAAAAAACTCCTTCGTGTTGTGCCTTACACACTTCCAATCCCTGGAAACCACCGTTATATTATTTTTCCTTATCATTTTGCCATTTCTAGAGTGTCACATAAATGGAATCATATAGCAGGTAACTTTTGGAGACTGGCTTCTTTCACTGAGCCTAATATTAAAATGTATCCACACTGTTGCATGTACTAGAAATGGGATTGCTGGATCATATGGTAAGGATATGTTTAACTTCATCAGAAACTACTGAAGTAGGATTGCTTTGGCTATTCAGGCTCTTTTTTAGTTCCTGGAGGCATCACATTACCTGACTTCAAATTATACTACAAGGCTATAGTAACCAAAATAGCATGGTACTAGTACAAAAATAGACACATAAATCAATGGAACAGAATAGAAAACCAAGGAATAAAGCCATATAACTACAACCAACTAATCTTTGACAACATTGACAAAAATATACAACACTGGGGAAAGGACACCCTATTCAGTCAATGGTGCTGGGAAAATTGGAAAGCCAATATGTAGAAGAATAGAACTGGACTCCTATCTCACTCCATATACAAAAATTAAATCAAGATGAATTAAAGATTTAAATATAAGACCTGAAACTATTAAAATCCTAGAAGAAAACCTAGGAAAAACTCTTCTGGACATTGGTCAAAGCAAAGAATTTATGACTAAGTCCTCAAAAGGAAATGCAACAAAAAACAAAAACAGACCAATGGGACTTAACTAAACTAAAAAGCTTTTGCACAGCAAAAGAAATAATCAACAGGGTAAACAGACATCCTACACAATGGGAGAAAATATTTGCAAACTATGCATCCAATGGAGGGCTAACAGCCAGAACCTACAAGGAACTCAAATAACTCAACAAGAAAGAAACAAGTAACCCCACTAAAAAATGGACAAAGGACATGAACAGACATTTTTCAAAAAAACAGGCAAGAGACCAACAAACATATGAAAAACATCACTGATCAACAGATGTGAGGATGTGGTGAAAAGGAAATGCTTATACACTGTCTGTGGGAATGTAAATTAGTACAACCTCTATGGAAAAGAGTATGGCAATTTCTCAAAGAACTAAATATAGAACTACCTTTGATCCAGCAATCCCACTACTGGGTGTCTACCCAAAGGAAAAGAAATTATTTTACCAAAAAGACACCTGCACTTGGATGTTTACTGCAGCAGTACTCGTGAGAGGAAAGATATGGAATCAACCTAAGTGTTCATTAACAGATAACTGGACTAAAAATGTGATACACACACACACACCCCCCACACACAAACACACACACCACACACACACACACACACACCACACACACACACACCCCCACACACACACGAAATGGAATGCTACTCAGCTATAAAAAAGAATTAAATCATGTCTTTTGCAGCAACATGGATAGAACTGGAGGCCATTATCCTAAGTGAACTTACTCAGAAAGTCAAAAACTGTACTTACAGTACAGTTGTAAGTGGGAGCTAAACAACAAGTGCATAGGGACATGTGGAGTGGAACAACAGACATTAAAGACTCTGAAAGGTAGGAGGGTAGGAGGGGAGTGAGGGATCAAATATTACCTGTTATACTGCCTATTGGATACAATGTACACTGTTTGGGTGACGGTTACACTAAAAGCCCAGACTTTACCACTACACAATATATCCATTTAATATAACTACATTAATATCCCCAAATCTATAAAAATAAAAATAAATTTTAAGAAACTACTGAACTATTTTCCAGACTGGCTATACAATCTTGCATCTAGCTGGCAATGCCATTCTAGGAACTTTTTCTGTAAGTTTCTTGGGATTATCTATATGGTCAATCAAGTTGTTTGTAAATAGGCAGTTTTATTGCAGCTTGTAGGCCTTTCATTTCTTTTTCTTACCTTATTCCAATGGCTAAAAACTTCAGTATTGTGTTCAACACGAATGGTAAATGTGAACATCCTTGCCCTGTTTCCAGTCTTAAAGGGAGGGTATTAGGTCTTTCACCATCAAGCATGATGTTAGCTACAGGTTTCTTTTTCTTCAACTTTTATTTTAGATACGGGGGTATATGTGCAAGTTTGTTACATGAGTATATTGTATGATGCTGAGGTTTGGGGTATGAGTGATCCTGTCATGCAAGTAGTGAGCATAGTACTCCATAGGTAGTTTTCAATCCATGTCTTCTTCCCTCCCTCCCCATCTAGTAGTCTGCAGTGTCTATTGTTATCATAGCTGCAGATTTTTGTAGACGTTCTTTATCAGGTCAAGGAAGTTTCCTTTTAATCTTACATAGATTGTTGAGAGTTTTTATCATGAATGTATGTTGAATTTTGTCAACTGCTTTTTCTGAATCTGTTAATATTATCAAGTGATTTTTTTCTTCCTTGGTATGTTAATATGGTACATTACATTGACCTTTTTTTTTTTTTTTGAGACATAGTCTCGCTCAACTGCCCAGGCTGGAGTACAGTGGCACAACCTAGGCTTGCTACAACCTCCACTTCCCGAGTTCAAACAATTCTCCTGCCTCAGCCTCCTGTGTAGCTGGCACTACAGGCGCGTGCCACCACGCTAAGCTAACTTTTGTATTTTTTAGTAGAGATGGAGTTTCACCATGTTGGCCAGGATGTTCTTGATCTCCTGACCTCGTGATCTGCCTGCCTCGGCCTCGCATAGTGCTGGGATTACAGGTGTGAGCCACTGTGCCCAGCCCTACATTGACTGATTTTCAAATGCTGAATTAGTCTTACATTCCAAGGCTAAATCCACTTGGTCATGATTTGTTATTCTTTTTATATATTGCCTAATTCAATGTACTAATATTAATATTTCATGAAGGATTTCTGCATCTATGTTCCTAAGAGACATTGGTCTGTAGTTTTCTTTCACTGCACTAACTTTGTTTGGTTTGGTAACCAGGATAATGCTGGCTTCACAAAACAAGTTGGGAAGTGTTGCCTCCTCTTTGATTTTTTGAAAAAGATCTTATAGAATTGATGCCATTTCTTCCATAAAGGTTTGGTAGAGAATTCTACCAGCGAAACCATTAGGTTTTGATTTTTGAGCTTTTGGTAAAGATTTAATTATAAATTGAATGTATTGAGATATAAAGGAGTATTTTGGGGTGAGTTTTGGTAACCTCTTCTTTCTAGGATTTGGTCCATTTCATCTATATTGTTGAATTTATGTGCACAGAGCTGTTGATGGTATTTACTTATTATATTTTTGTGGGGACTATAGTGATATGCCCTCTTTCATGCCTTACATTGGTAATTTATGTCATATTTCCTTGTCAATCTGGATAGAGGTTTATCAGCTCTCGATATACTTTAAAAACCAGATTTTTAATTTTATTGGTTTTCTCCACTATTGTTGTTTTCAAATTCATTGATATCTACTCTTATCTTTATAAAATTTCCTTCTTTCTGCTTGCTTTAGACTTGTTTTGCTCTTCTTTTTCTAGTTTCTTTAGGTGGAAGCTTACATTGCTCACTGCAGTTCTTTTTTTCTTTTCTAATATGAGGGTTTAATCCTCCATATTTCCCTCTAAGTCCTGCTTTAGCCACTTCATATGAATTATGATAATATTGCATTTTCAATTTTGTTCACTTCAAAATATTTTCTGCTTTCTCTGGGACTTTGATTCACAGATCACTTAAGTATGTTGTTTAATTTCCTAGTATTTAGAGATTTATCAATTATCTTTCTTTTGTTGATTTCTAGTCAAATCTCCTTACGGTAAGATAACTACTTTTGATTATTTCAATTCTTTTAATAATTTTTAGGTTTGTTTTATGTCTCTGGCTATCATCTATTTTTGTGAATGCTCTCTGAGGATTTTAAAGGGATGTATATTCTGCTATTTGAGGGAGGAACACTTTATAAATGTCAATTAGCAAGTCTGATGGTATTGTTCAATTTTTCCACATCCTTACTGCTATTCGATCTACTTGTTCTTGCAATTATTGGGGGAGCTGTGTTGAAGCCCCTAACTATAATTGTCCATTTTCCCTTTCAGTTCTATTCTGTTCCATGTACTTTGAAACTTTGTTATTAGGTACATACACTTTTTTAATGCTTTCTATGTCATCATGGTGAACTTACCCATTTTTCTTTATGTAATGTTCTTCTTTATCCCTGGTAATTTTTCTTGCTCTACATTCTACTATTTCTGATATTAATATGGCCCCTCCAGCTTCCTTATGATTACTGTATATCTCTTTACTTTTTACTTTTAAGACATTCATTATATTTAAAATGTATTATCTGTAGATAGCATATCCTATGGTCATTAAAAAAAAATCCATTCTGACAATCTCTGTCATTTAATTTGTATGTTTAGACCATTTATATTTAATGTAATTATTTATACATTGGAATTTAAGTCTACCCTTTATTATTTATTTTAGGTTTTTTCCCTCATTTTGTTCCTGTTTTTCCTTTCCTACTTTTATTTGAATTATTTGAATATTTTCAGTGCTCTATTTTTATTTATCTATTGAGTTTTTACTATATTCCTTTGTATGGTGTCTTTAGCTATTGCTCTACACATTTCAATATATATACTTACCTTTTCACAGTCTACTTAGAATTAATATTTTACTACTTCAAGTGGTAAATCTTACCACCATTTTAGTCCCTTTAACCTCTTCTCTTTACGTTACAATTGTCGTATGTGTTACATCTACATACAATGAAACTCTACCCATGCTATAATATTTGCTTTCCATTATTATACTTTTATTTATTTATTTATTTTGAGATGGAGTTTCATGCTATAATATTTGCTTTCCATTATTATACTTTTATTTATTTATTTTGAGATGGAGTTTCACTCTGTCGCCAGGCTGGAGTGCAGTGGCATGATCTCAGCTCACTGCCACCTCTGCCTCCCGGGTTCAACCAATTCTCCTGCATCAGTCTCCTGAATAGCTGGGCCTACAGGCGCATACCACCGTGTCCAGCTAATTTTTGTATTTTTAGTAGAGACGGGGTTTCCCCATGTTGGCCAGGATAGTCTTGATCTCTTCACCTCATGATCTGCCCACCTCAGCCTCCCAAAGTGCTGGCATTACAGGCATAAGCCACCGCACATTTTACACATATTTTACACATATTTTAAAGAAGTGAAGAGAATAATTATATTTACTCAGATATTACTACTGTTGCTTTTCTTTTTCTCTTGGTGTTTCAAGTTTTCCTCTAGTATAATTTTCTGTCTATCAGCATTTCTTTTAGAGCAAGTCTTCTGGCAGTGAATTATTGCTTTCTTTTATTTGAGAATATCTTTTTTTTAACCTTTGTATATAAAGAATATGTTCCCTGGTTATTTTAAAAATAGTATTCCACTTTATTTTGGCCTTTGTGGTTTCTAACGGAAAATCTTCAGTCATTCAACTTGTTCTATTATATGTTATGTATCATTGGTATGTCTAAACATACCAATTAAATCTGCAGTAATTCAACTTGTTCTATTATATGTCATGTAGCAGTTTTCCCTATTTGCTTTCAATATTTTTCTCTCTTTAGTTTTTAACAGTTTATGATGTGTCAGGGTATGCATTTCTTTGATTTTAGCCTGTTTAGGTTTGTTCAGCTTCTTAAATTTAAAAGCTTACGTCTTTGACCAAATTTAGTTGCCACCCATTATTTCTTCAAATCACACCCTTTTAGGAACCTTGATTACACAAATGTTGGACATTTTTGGTATGGTCTCACACATCCCTGAAGCTCTGTTTACTTTTTTTTTCATTCTTTTTTTCTCTGTTGTTGAGATTGAATAATTTCTATTGATTTATCTTCAAGTCCACTGCCTCTTCTCTATTATCTTCATTCGGTTATTGAGCCCACCCATGAATTTTTATTTTTGATTATTATGTATTTCAAATATATTCTAAAATTACCACTCGGTTCTGCATTATATAATCTATTCCTGCACTTCTGGGGCCATGATTAGAATAATTGATTTAAATCTTTGATAATTCCAACATCTGTGACACCTCAGTATTTGCAACCGTTAATTGTTCTTTCACATACAAATTGAGATTATCCTAGTTCTTCATATGCTGGCTAATTTTCAGTAATGTTGATTATTATATTATGAGAGTCCGAGTCTTTAAATACTAAGGACAATGTTGAATTTTTTTTTAAGCACGTGATCAACATTGTTAAGTTCAGGCTGCAATTTCCAAACTACCTTCTGTCAGCTGAATGTCACTTCAGTGCAGAAAGCCTTTGCAATGCTATTTGGATCTGTCTTACATGTATGCCATGCAGTGGTCACCCTGGGACCTGTATGATCTAGTTCATATTTCAGCTCTCATAGCATTTGTAGTGCTGCTTAGAGTCAGATCCAAACATGCACAGCTCAGAAGCGAGTACAGGAGTACACACAATATTTTAGGCAATAGCTCTCTTGATCCTCTCTGTGATCTCCTCAGTACCTTCCAGTACCCTAGGGCCCATTTCATGGTCCTTCTGCTAGAACGCTGGGGTTTAGTTGCCTTGCTCAGCCACATACTTCTAGCACAACTGCATTTCAGTGTGGTGTCAAATGGCAGAAGGACAGAGAGGGAAGAAAAGCAATGGGAATTCGCCCCATGCTCTTAGGACCACGGTTCCCTTCATCAGAAAGAAGGATATCCTCCTCTCCCAGCATGCACAGTTTTGGATGTCTGCCCAGCCCTACGCTGCTGTGCAGAACTGGCTATGGGCTGGGAAGGGAGAGAATGAAGACGGTGGCTTCTTCCACTCACTCTGAAGTTAGCACTCCCCTTTCTTGCTTCTCAGGTCAGGAAGCAAGGGCTTCCCTTGAAGATCTTTCTGTCCATACCAGTGTGACCTACCGGATTTTGGGCTACCTCGGAGTCTATGTCAGGTGATACAGTTTAGTGGAACTTCAAATTCTGATCTCTTCCCCACCGTGCCTGCTGTGCCATGCATTCTGTCCATGGCCTCAGCTACATGCTGACTCTTGCTCAGAAGCAGAATCCATAACTACTTTTTATTCTTTGAAATAGCACTGTTAGCAGGAGAAGCAAATATGTTCACTTTGGACTTTGTTTTCCTTTTATAAAGACTTACTTTTATTTTAGGACTGTTGCCATTGAGTTTTTTTTAAGTTTTATTTTAGCCTCAGAAAATATCATTTCACTTCATCCACTCTCACATACCAGACACTTAGCCTTTTCCCACCTCTGTGATAATGGTGGACAGATATGGGTAACTCAAAGTTAGCTTCCTTTTTGTGGTTCTGGCCTCTTTGGCCAACTATATTCTTTAGAGTTACTAATGAGAAGCCAAACTGATTGACATGAGTGCCATCCTCTCTTTCCCCAAGTCCACCCTCTGGCCAGAGGTACTAATGAGCTTTGTCATCAGTGTTAGGTGGATCAGGAGACAGGAGGCACCCACATGGCCCACAGACCAGATCATTAGCGTCCAATGTAATTACTGAGTTCATTGTTTCCCTTTCTGACCCTCTCCTATCCACATCACACACACAATAGTGATGGGTGCTTTCAAAAATTCACCTTAGCCCTGGCTGAGGGCACTACAACAGAGAAGAGAAACAGGTATGGCCTGAGACTTTGCCTCAATAATGTTCAGTCCTCCTACTTTTACTTCAAACTGTTGGTATTTGTGGTACTTAGAAGAGTATCACTCAAGTTTGTATACTATATGAACATGATTGGCTTCTACACTCAACACAAAAGTTCTACCAAAAAACTCCTCAAACATTACATCTTGACAGTTACACTACCATGCACAAATAACCTGACCCCAAACTTCTAATGGCCTTCTCACTGGGGGATATGACCCCAGCGGTTATACTAAAAAGAGCTCCAAGAAGGCAATGTTCATATCATATATATTAGTATGTCATAGTGAGGGCAGTTTACTGATAATAGGACAGCCTGTTGAACAGAAATATTGAGTATTTGGCAGGATGAATGGACAAGGTATATTTATAATTCTACTCAATTAGAGAGTGAAGTCTGAAAGTCAATATGTGCAGTATGAGCAGATTTGCAAGAAAAGGTTTATGGGTAATGGATAAACTTTCTTACTCAACCCAAACGAGGATTTTAATTTCTGGCTACTGGCAGCAGCACTTTGACGAGGGAGCCAGTGGGGACAGGGACGAAGGTAGCTCAGCCCAAAGTGCTCCATGGAGATGCCTCCTGCTGACAGCGGGAGCCACCCGAACATTCTCCTTGTGTGTATGTGGTGGCTGCCCTTCCTCCTGTGTGATTCCTTGTGACACTTAACAGTTCATCCAGGCAAGGGTCCAGTCGGGGGCAGTGATGTGGCCTGGGCCACAGAACGGGGCCCCAGGGGCTCCTCCTCAGTGAGTGGCAAACCGTGCAAACCGTGCTTCATCTGATTGGCACAGTGGCACTCCCTGAGGGGCACCCAACCCAACTGAGAAAACAATGCTCACCGTCCAGCTTGTGGCTGGGCCATCACTTAGACTGAATTATCAGCATGGACATGGCTGATAGACTTCAGAGAACGAAGGCTACCACAGATGTCAATGATACCACATTTGACACCACTGTTTGACTGAAGCCGTGAGAAATTGTAAAGCAAACAAAAGCTGATTTCTAACTCAACCTAGGAACAGAAAATTCAGTTGGAACTACACACACGTACATACACACAGACACATACACACACACACACACGTACATGTAGTTATAGACTGAGATTGAGAAACCTAGCAAGACAGTATAAAGCGTTTTCTCGTGTCTGGGCCAAGAGCAACGCAGCACAGTCTCTATGGAGAGGGGAATGGCTGATGGATCAGCTCCTTTATGCTTTGTTCAGATCTGTGGCCCTAAAGCAATAGTTTCCCCAACACAAGATATGTAAATTTAACACCTAAAACCTGCAACTATGGCCGGGTGTGGTGGCTCACACCTGGAATCTCAGCATTTTGGGAGATTGAGGTGAGAGGATCTCTTGAGTCCAGGAATTCAAGGCCAGCCCGAGCAACATAATGAAATCCCATCTCTACAGAAAACTTTTAAAAATGAGCCAGGCGTGGTGGTGCATGTCTGGAGTTCCAGCTACTCAGGAGGCTGAGGTGGAAGGATGACTTGAGCCCAGGAGTTGAAGGTTGCAGTCAGCTATGATTGCGCCAGTGCACTCCAGCTTGGGTGACACAGTAAGATCCTGTCTCAGAAAAAACCCTGCAACCCTGAAAATGGTAAGTTCAAAGTTAGCAGGTTATGAATAAGCAGAAATCTAGCGGGGTATGGTAGCTCACACCTATAATCTCAGGGCTTTGGGAAGCTGAGATGGGAGGGTGGCTTGAGCCTGGGAGGTCAAGGCCAGCTTGGGCAACAAAGCAAACCCTGTTGCTGTATTTTAAAAAATAATTTTAAATACAAAACAGGCTAATTTTTAAAAGTGTTTCCAAATATGTGGCTGGGCAATTATTTAGATGGAATTATCAGCATGGACATTGCTGATAGACTTCAGAGAACGAAGGCTACCACAGATGTCAGTGATACCGCATTTGACACCACTGTTTGAAGCCAAACATATTCTATATTTAGAATTAATTAATAATTAATTATTTAATAATTTAGAATTAATAATTCTATATTTAGAATTAATAGAAATTCATTCTAAATTTACAAAAGCTATCAATAAAAGTTGTCTGTAAGCTCTTTTATAATAAAAACCCATGGTGCATTTTCTTCCTTCCACATTTTACTTTTATCCCATCCCTGCTGGTAAGTCACTGCCGTAACAAGCTCTTACTGTCTGTTCACGTAACACGTACACTGATGAAGCAGACTACATTCTTAATCATCTGTTCAGATTAGCAGATTTTTCTGTTAACTTTCAAAAATCCACATGCCTGCCACATTCATATTTTGCAATAAAGGAGTCAATTCTCATAGGAACAGCAAAACTGGCCTCTTTAAAATTCCACACCTCATAAAAGGCTTGTTTTAAGAACAAACAATTGATGAAGAAAGACAGCATTCCCAATGTGATACCATATCCTATTACTTTACACTAGAATCTGAAATATTCTTGCCTATACAGCTTAAAGTCATATGTATTTTTCAGGCAGTGCCAGGGCAAAAAAAAAAAAAAAGGAAGTCATATGTACTTAATTATTGAAAGTCTTTAAAATATCCTTCTTGTGTTATACCATTTACTTTCTATCCTTTCTATCCACCCTCCCCTCCTCCCACCAAACCCCTGCCACCCACTCCCCTGCAACCCAACCTACCCTCAGAAAAGAAAAAAACATCCCCTGGCAACAAAGATCCTTTTGATAACTTGGCTTGGGCCACAAAGTGGTCCGGAAAAAGGGTTGGTCTTTTCAGCCCTGCGTTTGTAGCAGCGAAGGTGGCAGGATTTCTGTCTCCCAAGCTGTCCTGGGCTGGTCACCTGGGAGCAGGTAGACAACAGCTGGACCAGTACTTTGTAATTCTGGCCAGATTCTGTAGGTCTGTGCTTGTGCTTGTGTGGACAATTATTTTAACAGTCTACAATGAAAATAAAGAAAGATAAGGCCACAAAGAAAGTTTCTCATAAAGATAACTAAACTTGATCAAAAATTGTCTTTAATTATGCTCTTCTTTGTGTGTGTGTGTATGTAGATACATGTATGTGTGCATGTTAAATGTCTTCTTTGTTAATGCAGTAATGGTGATAAGAGATGACAGAATTTTTTTAAAAGCACTTGCTTGCCAGAACTAAAAGCTGGCGACCTATAGTGATCCACACAAATTTTATTGAAGTGTTCTTTGAACGTGAAGTCCAAAAGTGTGAGAACCCTTGGATTAGACTTCAGACAGATGGGAGGGAAAAGGGCACAGGGATTTATCATCCTAACACACATCCTGAGGCCATTCCCCAACTCCATTTGTGATGTTCAGAGTTTGGGAAGCAAAGTGCTACCCACCCTGATATCTTTTGCTTAATAAAAAGCATTAACACTTGCATCGGAACTCATGTCAGTTTCAGTTATTTTCTTAGTGTGTACCAATCCAGAGTTCAGCTGGATCCCCTCATGGGTTTTCCTTAAGTTTTGTCTTCCTCATTTTGTCTTATGCTCCGAAAAAAATAGTAGACTGTCATAATTCATTCCTCAAGCTTTGCATTCATAAACTGTTATTTTATGTTTCTCAGTTTTAATATTTTCATATTCTTGCGGCACTACATTTTTCACAACCCAAAGTTGATGATCTTTTTCATCCAATACAGGATTATCACTACTTCCCTTCCTACTATCACCATTTTCATGACATCCTACAATCCAACTATGTCTGATTGCAGGAAACTCAAAACAACCAGAGCATAGAGCATGCAACAAGTTATCTAAGTTAGGTACATCTCAGGTCCCAAACATCCAGCTGTCAGGTGTGAGCACTACCCTTGGGTGGCCCGTGTATGCTGCCGTGCCTTCCTACCCTTCCTTCACTCTTCCTTAAAGACACCAAACACTATCATGTTCCCCTTTCTTCCTCTTGCACCACTCACTTTCTTGATAATAAACATTCTCACTTGTATGCACACCCCATCATCTTTAACCGCTTTCCTCTCACTTCTTTTTTTTTCTTTCTTGAGACGGAATTTCACTCTTGTTGCCCAGGCTGGAGTGCAATGGCACCATCTCGGCTCACTGCAACCTCTGCCTCCTGGGTTCAGGCAATTCTCCTGCCTCACTCAGCCTCCGGAGCAGCTGGGATTACAGGCACACGCCATCACACCCGGCTAATTTTGTATTTTTAGTAGAGATGGGGTTTCTCCATGTTGGTCAGGCTGGTCTCGAACTCCCAACATCAGGTGATCCGCCTGCCTCAGCCTCCCAAAGTGCTGGGATTACAGGCTTGAGCCACTGTGCCCAGTCCCTCTCACTTCTAATGCCTACCCCTCCCACCTCCTACTAATAACAACTACACCTTACTGTCAATATGTACGAAGGGGCTTTCTACATGTCATGACACTTTGTTCTCATAAGAACCTTACGAAACAAATACTATTATCTCCATTTTATGAATGAAATCAGGGAGAGCTAGGTAACTTGCCCACGGTCACAGTTTTAATGACAAATTATATAATAGCTAAGACATTGATTGAGTTCTATCAAGGAAAAAAAAAAAGCAAAATTTGCCAAAGTAAAGAACACTTTTCTGCTCCCAAAAATACTTAAAATATTAAGTCACACTTTCCACACAGGTCCTAGGTCATCCCTTCTAATTACAACCATTTAAGTGCTCATACTAAAGACGAGTGAAAACGACTTTAAATTGCACGCCTCCTCGTTGAGTGCTCAGTACCTCCTACTTCCCACAGTCACCTGCCGCATTTTGGTCTCATGAAGGTTATGGTGAATGTGTGGCGTGGCCTGAGTCATCGCCACCACTGGGAACGGCTCCTGGGGAGGCGCCACCGGAAGGGTGACTGTGATGAAATGGAAATTCAGTGGACTCAAGAGACCCATCTGTCCATCAAATGCAAAACTGACTTAGGGCACCATGGTTCTTTCCAGCTTTGGTTTTTTGGTTCCAAACGGTTGCCGTATCCATCTTTTTGGGAAACTAACTGTGTGTAAATTATTAAAACCAAGTCCAGATTCTAAATTCACATCTAGGGTCTGAGTTTCCTCTTCTTATAACTGTTTCCTCTGCTGGCCTCTAAAAGAGAGCTCTCGAAGGCTCCATCCTCACCCACCTCCTCTCTTCTCCCGCTACGTGGCCCACAGGGGCAGGCCCACCCCGTCTCAGGTGTAACCACTCTCAGCCATGCAGAGCTGAAGGGGTCAAAACTCCCTCCCTGGTCCCAAAACTCTCCCTGACTGCCTGACCCACCTGTCTTTCTCAATCTGTCTCTCCCTCCCTCCCTGCCACCTTCTCTCTTTACCTATCAGATGATTCCACCTAGATACCTCTGGTGCCTCAAACTCAACACACTCAAAACTGAACGTGTACTCTATCCCGTAAATCCTGCCCCTTCTTGTATCTCCTGGTTTGGACCGTAGCACCACCACCGGGGCAGCCGCGTGACACATGAGTGTGAGATACCTGTCCTTTCTTCCCTAACCACCCCCTTCCCTCATAACGGAAGCAGTCAACAGAGCCACTCTACTCACTGTCTGGATGTCTCCAAATCCATTTCTTCCTTTCGCTTTAGGTTTTCACCTGCACTACTGGAAACCACCCTCCTCACCCCTGCCACTGGTTTCCTCTGTCACCCTAAGCATAAGTCCCAGAATGAGCTTCCCGTGTAATGCTCCTCTCTTACTCCTTTTCCAATGATAAACTCCTAATGATCTCAATATGTTGATATCAATTGCATCCCTATTTTTGAGCTGATAAAACTAAGGACATAACATAAGGACAGATGATGAAATTGTCTAATCGTATCATAAAGATATTCTTCTAGAATAACTTATCAGAGTTGAAGAACAAACCATTTTATCTTATCCCTTCAGGAAAGATATCCCATTAAGGCAAACAGAATTTGGTCATTTTAGCAATTAAATGCAAGCAGGAGGCAAAGAATGCTAACATTTATCGCACACCTACTGCACGGCCAGTACTCCAAGTTAGACACTTCATATAGGTTCACAATTAATATAACCTGTGATGTGGGTGTAATCCTCATCTAAAGGATTAGCTAATTTGTTCTATGTCTCCCAGCAAGGAAATGGTACCTCCAGGATACAAATGTGGTTCCAATATCCCGAACCTACACACTTGTCACCATTCCACATGCCCTGTCACCAAGAAAATGCCGGACTTGCTGGTGCCATGAGTGGCTAAAAGATTCGTAAACACGGCATAACTGCTCTTATTTAAATTCAACCACAATATTTCCTTTTTATTCAAATTTCAGATTTCAAGACTATAAGATTTTTATGCTGATTGAAAGAAGAAACGGGTAAATACAAAAAGCACTATTTGGTGATAAGAAAATTCAACAGATAATATGTCTAAGATTTCATAAAACCCTTTCATTTCCTGTTTCTGAGGTCAAGGGTAACTTTTCATAACGTTCCAACATAAAAACTCACCAGTTTGGCTGGGTGCAGTGGCTCATGCCTGTAATCCCAGTATTTTGGGAGGCCAAGGTGGGTGAATCACCTAGGGTCGGGAGTTCAAGACCAGCCTGGTCAATATGGTGAAACCCCATCTCTACTAAAAATACAAAAAATTAGCTGGGCATGGTGGCATGCACCTGTAATCCCAGCTACTTGGGAGACTGAGGTGGGAGAATTGCTTGAACCTGGGAGGGGGGGTTGCAGTAAGCCAAGATTGCACCACTGCTGGGTGTGACAGAGCAATACTTTGTCTCAAAAAACAAAACAAAACAAAACAAAAACAACTCACCAATTTTTTACACCTATTTTATACTTAGCCCCGGTACGGGTACTCTGGGGACAAAAGGAAGACCAAGACACAGTACAATCAGAGTATAATCCATCTACAAGTAACACTTTCAACTCAAGATAAACAGGTACTGAGATAAAGACAGCATTTCTCTCCCAGTGCTGTTGGCATCATGCATTACATACAACCTCACCATGGACTCAATCTAAATAACATGAGCTCCAAATAAAAAAGGATTTGACATATTACAACCACACAATGGGTAAAATGCACCATTGGGGAAGTGATTCTAGGTCATAAAGATCTGAAAATCAGTCCTTTCTCAACACAACATTTGAATATTAATTAGCACACCATCAGAAGAACTGAAGTGACTTGCAAAGTTTATTCTCTGAAGCACATAATCTCCCTTGTGCCATTAATTCATTTAGGAAACCCTTTTCACATGAATGGAACAGAAGTACATTTCAGGCTAGTCTCGATTTCAATTATCAGCATTCAGCTTTGTAAAGAAAGCTGGTTTGGTTTCATTTTTGTCATATTAGAAATAATATAACATTTTTAGGCCGGGTGTGGTGGCTCACGCCTGTAATCCCAGCACTGTGGGAGGCCGAGGCGGGCAGATTACCTGAGGTCAGGAGTTTGAAAGCAGCCTGGCCAACATGGTGAAACCACGTCTCTACTAAAATACAAAAATTAGCCGGGTGTGGTGGCAGGCACCTATAATCCCAGTTACTCAGGAGACTGAGGCATGAGAATCGTTTGAACCTGGGAGGCAGAGGTCACAGTGAGCAGAGATTGCACCACTGCACTCCAGTCTGGGTGATAGCGCAAGACTCCATCTCAAAAAAAAAAAAAAAGAAAAGAAAAGAAAAAATATAACATTTTTAAATAGATGAAAGCAACATTCAACATGTTGTTTCCTACTATAATTTGTGTCATTTAAAAATTATTTTAATGGCACTTTATTAATGAAGTTAAGTATTATACAAATACGACTTTTGACGTCATAATAAAACCCGTAAGAATAGAGACTACATGTTTCTTAGTTGGGGGTAACAAATACTCTCTCCTTCTCATGTTTCCATGTGATGGAACCACCTGATCAGTAAAGAGCCAGGTGTATCCACTGGTCCATCCCACTCATCTACACCTGGGGGACACTGACTTTTGTGACTGGTAAGTGTGGGAGAAGGATCAACGTAGAGAGAGTAAGTGACCAAAAGTTACCCCAGTGAGTGTAGAAGAATTAAGATTTTGTCTGATTTTGAAGCCTTAATACTCTCTATATTCTACCTTCCAGAGACCTTGATTTTATTCTTCTTCTGAAGTTTGCCTATCTTCAAAAGAACTTTTGCTTCTACTGCTTAATAACCCCCCTTTTATAAATGTAGTGAGCTTGATATTTGTTTGTAAACAGTGAATTTCTAAAGAAAAGTATTTTTAAATTTCTTGAACCCACGAAATTATCTAAAAGCACACTGTTTTTCTCTAGACTTCCCTAAAAGGCCATATTTTTTAAAACTTCACAGACCATCAGTATTACCAACCCCAATTATTTCTAAGCAAAGTCTCTTGCTAAGCTACTAGCTTCACTGGATGATATCAGTGATGAAAGAGAAATGCTACAATACTGCATCTGCCATTAATCTCTAAGCATCAGGCTTCACATCAATCACAAGTCATTTATTGTGGAACCTGTCACAGGATATAATGATTCATGCTAGTTTGAACTTGCCATTGCTCCTCTTCAAGGGGGCTTTCAAAAAAGGAAAAAGCTCATGAAACAGTAAATTAAACAGAATATCTCTTTACCTTTCAATTCTACTTAATCTTTAACATATTAATTTTGCATTTGTTAGACGCTCTAAAATGACTTAATGGAGATTTTGCCATATCATAATCTGACCACAGAGACATACTAAATCACCTAAATATAAAAGATTAGAATTTTGCCACTTAAGAACAACAATTACTATATAGTTATACAAAATAAAGGTGTCTTCCTATGACGATTAATAAATACGGTTTCTACGTTTTAAAGTAAGGGAAGCTTTATAGCCTGCAAGTGAACAAAGGTGACAAATCCTGCTTATAACAATGGAACTGCATTACAGAGGGTCCAATCTTATGCAAACCGAGTCATTAATGAACCTAAACACTGTTTAAATTAGAAAAGCATGCTTGAGATTTGAAACCACACAATTAACCCATCCCCCAGAGAAATGAAGGTAACAGAACAATCAAATGTTTATAGAGAAAAAGTGCCTGTTTTATCAACAGGTGGATTTCTCTTCATGGGGTCACTGCACCCTGCTTTGTTTTAGACAAAGGACTCCAGCCCACTTCAAAGGCCTCTCCAATTGTGGTCTCAGCACAATCTGAGCTTTGGCATTTGTGCCATGAGATAGATTCAACATCTTGGTAAAAGTCACACCCAAGATCCTTTTTGTGCTCCAAATATTTTGAACCAATTATTTAAAAACCTAGCTATACTATCGCATTTATTTATCTTTGGTAAAGTCTTTCTTTACAAAGCCATACAAACAGAAACCATATAGAGGAGTAGAAATAAGCCAAGCATACTACCTACTATCAGTGTACACTATCAGGGTGATAGGCACACTAAAAGCCCAGACTTCACCACTGTGCAATATAGGCATGTAACACAAAGTAGAGTTAGGGGTACTGCACTTGTATCTCTAAATCTAAAAAATTTTAAAATGAATATATAAAAGAATAAAGCAAGTGTGATGCGCTGCAAAGCTGGCTACAGATTCTTGCTAGCTGGCCTTGTATTTGGTGAATGGAGGTAGCTGGGCTGACGATCATCCAGCTTCCTCACATGCTGGTGGCCTGACCTCACATAAAGCAAGGTGGCTGGCAGAGTCCACCGTTCTGTGCAGCAGCAGCAGCAGCAGCAGCAGCAACAACAATCATCACTTGTCGTTCGAGGTGTTTTTATTCTTTGTTTATCCATTTAAAGGCTTATAAATTTTTATGAACTGTTTGTGAGGTAAATACATTGGGGTGGCAATATGACAGCTCGATGAGCTCTGTCCAAAAGCTCGCTCACATGCTTCCCATTTGTGACACGATGAACCAGACAGCCCAACTCAACTACGGTATGTGTACCCCCTAGCAACACATACCTTAGTTGGAGACACTGCCCTAACCTTTCCAGGGCATTGGGTTACTATTTATGAATGTGATAAAACATTCTCTAACCAACCGACAAAACCCTGGAGAGCATCCAAGTCGCTGTGTCAGGGGTAGGGCTGAGGGGTGTAGCTCATGTGTCTCTGTCACATCAGCACCTTGATGTATTTGTTTCACAAACCACCATAAACATTTCCAGATCTTTACATCTGTAAACACAGCTTCCCTTTACAGCTTTAAGTTGAAACTGTCAGAGCATTATTCAGCAGATAATTCTGGAGCAGTCAGATATTATGTTCAATTAATGAAAGACTATAATATCAATATTAGGATATAAACCAGCCAATTTCAAGGAATCTAAAAATGAACTAAACCTCCTAACCAAGCAAATCCGACACTCTTTACAACCCCCTATATGCCCCTTACGACTCATCATAGATAAAAGACTTTAAAAAGTAATCAATGCCAAAATATTCTCTAGAAATGAACAAGTTTGCTTACCCAATGTAAATGCACTTTAATATATCATTTATCCACCAATAGGTATTGTCACTGATGCCAGCAATCAAATGAAATGTTGACTCTGAGCAGAATGACTAATATGGAGGGTTATCTCTTTTTTTAGAATACGCTTGAGATTCTATATGCAGCATACACACGTGTTATCTATAATATACACATGCACATATCAAAGATTGAATAAAGGCAGCTGTAAAACTTCCTAACATGTTACAGTCGGTAATTAACGCAAATCGGAATGAAAACACTCTAGACTGCAGTCTTTTGGAGGCAGGAGCTCATGATCCCCAAAGATTCAGAAGCATTACCTCATTGCAGCCTTGAGACAAGCTGAGCATTCACTCTAGGTCTTACCCAGCATGCACCGGTTCACACAAAGACAACAGAGGCGTGACCAATCACATTGTGGCTAGCAGGCACTGTTTCAAAGCCCTCTCCCAATATTACCCATTGACATGCTTGCTGGCAGCCTGCTGAACTTGTCGTCATGACAACACATCCCAGCTGCTCGCGGAGGCTTGTTATATTACTTTTCCTTTTCATCACTCACTTAGCTAATTAAAAATTTAGAACTATGTTTTGCATGTTGGATGCAAACGGAAACAATGCAGGTTCCTTTTTTCTTTTCTAGTCTCTATTTTTTTTTTCAATGGAGCTTTTAAAAATGCTGGGAAAAGCAAATTGAAGGACACTCCCATGAAGTCCCAATATAACCAATCAATAGAGAGACTGCATGTAGCTCCAGCCAGATGGAATTTGTCACTAAACCTAATCTGCAGCAAAGCAAAACCAAATCATGAATGTTCTTCCTGTTCTGAAATCCAGAAGCCAATTCAGCATAGATATTTATGTTGAAATATTCACATTATTCTTGGTGAAAATGTTCTTTCGATATTTTTATTTAACAGGATGCTGATGTAAAGCAGCCCTACCCATAATTCCACAATGCAAGCAGAGTAAATAAATAAATAAAGCACAGAGAGAAGATCCTGTAAAAACTGCCAATATGGCAAGTGTTAAAGGAGGTTCCTGGTAAAAAGCATGCCTACGAACCTGACACATGTTTTAGATTTCATCACCAAAATGCACCACTGCGGGGGAAGGGCAGGAACGGCAGCCTTGCAGTTGAAAAACCATGGAAAGAAAATGCCAGCTTTTGTTTACCAAAGCATGAGAAATAAATTAAACCTCTCAAACTGTTTCGAAGGTGATGGCTGCCTCATGTATATCACCTTTTTGAAAACCCCCCTTCCACCCTGAGTTCGACCTTCATAACTAGAGTTGACACCAAAGGCATTCTTAGAATTCTAAGGTAAAAATTTCTCTTCAGATTTCAGATTTCCACGTAACACATTTAACAGAGTAGAAAGAAAATGAAAATTTGAAGTTATGTTCATTGTAAACAAGCAGAGATAGGAGACATCAAAGTGACATAGAAAATCCAAGTGTTACAGCTAAGGGGAGAGGTCTGCACTAATTTCAATGAAATGAGAACACCGAGACATCAAAAACATGCTGAGAGAGCTGGCGTGCCTTCTGCCTCTTCCCAGGTTAGTCTTCTAATTTTTTTCAGTCTGAAATAATCCAGGACTATCTGATTTGTAGCATTCAGTCCTCAAGCACAGTGCAAATGCATCCACAGAGAGCCTGGCCTATTCTCTCCAGAAATGCCCACATCCCTGAATTTTCAGGTCTATCGTCAATACCACCGAAAAGAAGTCCCACCCACTGAGAGAGTTAGGAAGAGAAACTTCAAGGAAACCACGCAGAGTTCTAATTGCCAGTGAGAGATACGGGAGGAATGCGGGCCTGGGACACTGAGGCAGACATCATGAGCAAAGCTACTTGGGGTGTTAAAGGTAAATATTGTTTATTCCCTGTCACCTTACCTCAAGTAACCAACAGATGGAAGATCTAAGATGGGGTTTCCAGTTAAACATGGTAGACTGCAAACAGTGCCTCCCAACTCTCACCAAAATGACAGTAGGCGGAATAAAAAAGAAGAGAATGAGAGGGAACATGAAAGCAGAGGAAGCCATCAAATAATTCTGGAAGCTGGAAAAGCAGATGGATGAGAAGTAGCTGAATTACGAGAGTGAAGAAAGTGTAAATATATATATAAGAGGAAAAGCCAACCACAGACGGTGGGATGGGTATGGTACTTCTAAAATGATTGTGTATATATGGTGTGCCTGAGAAAATTAACCATGAGGGGAGACGAAGAACCCAGCGCTATCTTTGTGAACTCCTGCTTTTATATGTGTATTTCTCCTAGCTCTGTCCCCTGAAAAGCTCGGGAAGCAACGCCACCCCAGTGGCAAAGAGCTCCCACAGCATTCACGATCTGGGGTTCTAAATACCAATCTACCATTCACCCCTGAAAGAAAACAGGGTGTCTTATTCACGATCTGGGGTTCTAAATACCATTCAACCATTCACCCCTGAAAGAAACCAGGGTGTCTTATTCACGATCTGGGGTTCTAAATGCCATTCAACCATTCACCCCTGAAAGAAACCCGGTGCCTTATTCACAATCTGGGGTTCTAAATACCAATCTACCATCCTCCCTGAAAGAAATCAGGGTGCCTTAGAGAAATAATTGATCATCACGAATAGGTCCAAGGCAGGAAAAACATAGGTGAACATGCAACATCATTTAGTTTCAGAAAAGGCTTCAAAACTGATAAGGACACCTCAAAAGACACAGGGACAAGACTGAAAGGATTTCTGTGGTCAAATCGGGAACCAGTTCAGCATAAAATAGCATGCCTGCAAAAGATTATAACCCACTGAATCAAAAGAAATCCATGAGTCCATTACGGCACAAAAACAAACAAAAAATTATACAGTGCTTAGAAAAGTACAGTGCTTATTTTCATTCAACAAATGAACATCAATTCATAACTTTAGAAGAAACTATCGAATTCAAATATCACATTTGTAACCACCACTGCAATAAGTGATTAAAGCAAGAATTACTGATGCATGATAAAACCACAGGGTCAAAGGCTGTTGGAAAACAAGCTATTCATACTGTCTCAAAATATCAACAGATTATTTTTCATTACAAAAAGAAAAAGACAATTGAGAAATCAGGCTGCCACCACCATAACCAAATGATAAAACTTAGTATCATCAATGAGCTAAAAAGCCACCATGTGCCTCCCAGTATTATGTACTGAAAAGAACACTACACAACTTATAGCATTCTTAAAAAAAAAAAAAAAAAAGCTTAATCTAAATCTAACCATGGAGAGATAACTGGACTTCAAACTGAGGAATAGTCTGCAAAACAATTGGCCTGTAATGCTAGAAAAAGTCAGTTTCATAAAATGCAAAAGGAGGCTGGAAAACTCTGACATTAAAAGAAACTGAAGAAATGCAACTCAGTATAACATGTGATCCTTAGAGTTTGGAATTTAAATAAAAGAATTTTAAAAAACAGTTATAGAGGATATTATTAGGACAACTGAAAAAAATTGAATGTTAACTGCACACTAGAAATAGTATCATATCAATGATCAGCTTTCTGAAGTCGGTAATTCTAGTCTCATTATCTATAAGAGAATGTCCTTGCTCTTGGGAAATGTACCCCTGAAACATTTAGGAAATGCAACTCTAAAACATTGGTGCCACGATGCTTGCAACTACTCTCGAAAGTACAGAAAATACATATTAGAGAGAGAGAGAGAGAGAGAGATCGATCGATCGATCGATCGATCAAATGTGGCAAAATGTTAACAATTAGTAAATGTAAGAGAATAGTAGACTAGTGTTCCTTTCATGTACTTTGTAACTTTTGTGTCAAAAGAAATAAATTAAAAGCTGGTGGGAGGAAAGAAGGCTGCAAAGTCTCTAAAATTCAGGTATTGTTAAAGGCGAGGTATAAAACACCACTGAAAGCAGAACTACTGTTTGCAAAACTTTATAAGGAGCATTTAGACACTCAGCCCTATTCCTTTATCTAATACAGTTACCTCTCAACCTAGGCAGACGACAGCAATTTATATACTGGAGAGGTTAAACCACAGGTTGTTAACTAGGGACACCAAGCACAGCTGAGAGGAGAAATCAGCTACTGAATGAAACAGGGTTATGTGAAAAATCATACACTTTACTCTCCCTCTAGACTGCTGTCACAGTCTAGAGGCTGGTAGACTCTTCTAGGGAAACGGGTGCAAGAGAAAAGCCCAACCATTGCCCTCTACAGATCACTCCGCAGGCAGGTCCACAGGGGATAAGCCCACCTCCCACAGAACTTCCAAGCAACACTTTAGTGCCTGCAGAGATCAAAACAAAGCAAAAACTAGAAAAGAAACTTTAAAGAAGTGGATACAAAGCACAGAACAGAAAAATCCTCTCCCAAACTCCTAAAATTAATATTCCCAGGAAGCCACTAGAGATGTGGCCCAGCAAAATAGGGAAATAAACCCAGGAACAGGAAGACATGGGGCCTAGAAGACAGAGGATCCAACACAGGAGTGGTGAAAAGAAAACCCCCAGATACCAGCTGTCAGCCAGCCTTAAAAGTTAGCAGTCCCGATCAGAGCAGGAGGACACAGCCCTCTCAAAGCGAAGTCTCCAAGAACAGGGAAGAATAGCTAGATTGCCTGAGATACCAAAGTACTTGGAAAAAAAAAAAAATACCGGTGAGAATCTGGCACATCTGATGGAGCACTGGGGAAAAAGTTAAAGACATACTTTTTAAAATCTATGCAATTTTTAAAACAGGCAATCATTAACTGCAGACAAAATGAATGGCTGCGTAAGGGAAGTAAGTGTATTCATGGCACAATACTTGGCCCTTCAAAGAATAGAAGTTACATAGTCATCATAATACCAACACTGATTATTGATTTACCTGTAAGTTCTTGTATAACTGCGTGGGGGAGATAAAGGGAGGCGAGGTGAGTATATAAGGAAGCTAAATTTCACTCAGTCTACCAGGAAGATAAAAGATAAAATCCAAAGTAATAAACCAAGATAAAGCATTACAAGCACATTTAGAAATTAGATACATGCCAAGGAAACAACTAGAGGAGTCTGAAGAGATAACCTCTGGGAATCAGAATCAAGGACTGCTTGGGGGGGGCCAGGCGTGGTAGTTCAAGCCTGTAATCCCAGCATTTTGGGAGACCAGTCTGGCCCACATGGTGAAACTCTGTCTCTACTAAACAAAAATCAGCTGGGTATGGTGGTGCACGCCTGTAATCCCAGCTACTTGGGAGGCTGAGGCAGAAGAATCACTTGAACCAGGCAGGCAGAGGTTGCACTGACCCGAGATCATGCCACTGCACTCCCGCCTGGCAACAGAGCGAGACTTCATCTCTAAAGAAATAAATAAAGATTGGTGGGGAAGGGATCAGGTGATTGTTATTTTTCATTATACTAGCCAGTAGTGTGGGTGATGTGTGTGTGCATTTTTGACTTCTTAAATTATGTAATTACCTTTGTAAAAGCAAAAATTAATTATAAAAACAAAACTGGGCTGGGCGCGGTGGCTCACGCCTGTAATTCCAGCACTTTGGAAGGTCGAGGTGGGTGGATCAGTAGGTCATGAGTTGGAGACTAGCCTGGCCAACGTGGTGAAACCCCATCTCTACTAAAAATACAAAAAATTAGCCAGGCGTGGTGGCGGGCGCCCAGCTACTCAGGAGGCTGAGGCAAGAGAATCTCTTGAACCTGGAAAGTGGAGATTGCAGTGAGCCGAGATCATGCCACTGCACTCCAGCCTGGGCGGCAGAGTGAGACTGTGTCTCAAAAAACAAAACAAAACAAAAACAAACAAACAAAAAACTAATGAACAGCACAGGCTTGGTAGGGCAGAAATCAACCCGCCAGTGAGACCTTTTTGAGTACCTCCCACGGGCTCTGCAACGTGACAAGAAGCGCTCCCCAGTGCTGTGGATATTCTTTTAGTTTCTTTTTCCATGTTATTTTTAAAGAAGCATTAATTACAAAAATTAGTTTTTATCAAGGACTAATAAGAAATTTACCCGAATGATGACGGAAGGGGTGTTATCAACATGAAACCACCTTCAGTGAGAATTAGAGGCCCACAATCTTAGCTCTGCAAGAGTAAAGCAAATTTCACTCACTCATTTAGCAAACATCTATTAAGAACCACTTTCCGGCTCCCTCATACACCAGCTGTGGGATTCTGGGCAAGTTTCGAACTGCCTAATGTCTATAAAATAGGTGTAAGGTCGGGTGTGGTGGCTCATGCTTATAGTCCCAGCACTTTGGGAGGCTGAGGCAGGTGGATCACTTGAGGTCAAGAGTTCAAGACCAGTCTGGGCAACATGGTGAAATCCCATCTCTACTAAAAATACAAAAATTAGCTGGGCATGGTGGTGCACGCCTATAATCCTAGCTACTCGGAGGCAGGAGAATTGTTTGAACTCGGGAGGTGGAGGTTGCAGTGAGCCCAGATCCTGCCACTGTACTCCAGGCTGGGCGATACAGCCAGACTCAGTCTCAAAAAAAAAAAAAAAAAAAAAAAATCAGTGAGAATAATCATGTATACCTCATAAACAGTGTGTGGCACAGAAAAAATGCTCAAGCAAGTTAACTGTTACCTACTATGAAGGGCCCAGTCTTGCCACTGGGTACAACAGGAACAAGGGGCACCCCTGCCTGCAGGACCTCTAGTGGGAGGGGAAGGTGGCGATAAATAGGCCATGACAATGCAAAATGCTAAAGGGGCAACAGGGTGTGGGGTTAGGAGGTATGCTCCCAACATCATCCTTGCCTTCACGACCCATGTACCACCCCCGTGTGAAAAATCTGCCTTTCCCAAGGAAATCCCATAAAACGCTAGTCCCAGAACACACTTCTTTTAAAAAAAAGTTTCATGGTAAAATCCATCTGGGAAACACCACACTTTTCTTTTTTTTTAACTGTACTTTAAGTTCTGGGATACATGTGCAGAACGTGCAGGTTTGTTATACAGGTATACATGTGCCATGGTGGTTTGCTGCACCCATCAACTCATCATCTACATTAGGTATTTCTCCTAATGCTATCCCTCCCCCAGCCCCCAACCCCCTGACAGGCCCTGGTGTGTGACGTTCCCCTCCCTGTGTCCATGTGTTCTCATTGTCCAACTCCCACTTATGAGTGAGAACATGTGGTGTTTGGTTTTCTGTTCCTGTGTTAGTTTGCTGAGAAAGATGGTTTCCAGCTTCATCCATGTTCCTGCAAAGGAAATGAACTCATCCATTTTTATGGCTGCATAGTATTTCATGGGGGAAACACTACACTTTATACCTGCATTGGGATAGTCACTACTCATATGAGCATATGTAGGACCCTAAGCAGTCCTACCGTAAAGAAAATGGTGCAACTTTGTTTAATCCAGCATTTCCCAAACTAATGTACCATGCACCTCCTTTTTTACTCAAGAGGCCCAAGTATCACAAAATTAGTGCTCCACAATCACCTCCTGGGGGTCACTGCCATTGATTTTAAGGCTGTCAAGATGGAGAAACTTTTATTCCGTTCTTCCTACTTCATAGCTTTTCAAATTCCTTTTTGATTTACCCCCGATTATTTGGACAATTTTTAAAGCCTCAAATGTTTACAGTGAAAGTATTATTCAGGCCGGGCGTGGTGGCTCATGCCTGTAATCCCAGCACTTTGGGAGGCCGAGGTGGGCGGATCACAAGGTCAGGAGATCGAGACCATCCTGGCTAACACGGTGAAACCCCGTTTCTACTAAAAATACAAAAAATTTGCCGGGCATGGTGGCGGGCGCCTGTAGTCCCAGCTACCGAGAGGTTGAGGCAGGAGAATGGTGTGAAACCGGGAGGCGGAGGTTGCAGTGAGCAGAGATCGCGCCACTGCACTCCAGCCTGGGCGACACAGCGAGATTCCGTCTCAAAAAAAAAAAAAGAAAGTATTATTCAATGGGAAACTCCCCTAACTAAACCACTCTTGTGAAAAGGAATCTAATATATATTTGTGAGATCTGTATATTCTTTTGACAGTAATCACATAGTTGAGTTCAAATAATTCAGAATGAAGAAAAGGCTTCAATAACATTTTTAGAACAAAAGTAAAATCAGTGATGGATTCTTTTATTTTTTTCTTTAGAAGAACACTATGTGAATCCTGGATAATTTGTGAAATGAGATGTGTTATGGTTTTTAAAGTACGTAGAACAAACCAACACCATAAAAAAGTAGCATGTGGGTTCTGCAACAGTTTCCCTGTTTTGAAATATGCGTGATGGGGATTATTTTACATTCACTTGCTTCTCTTGCCTTTTGAGAAAACTCACAAATACATTCTTTCTGTGCCAAAGTTTTCTGAGAAAGAGAGTCTGGAAGTCCAGTGTTGTTTATCTCACTTCAAACAAAACTGCTTTAATGTGGGGAAACTACAAAGGGCTAGAGGGAGAGCATCGGAGGGTGAAGAGTCGCTCACCCACATTTATTTATTTATTTATTTATTTATTTATTTATTTCGAGACAGAGTCTCTCTCTGTCGCCCAGGCCAGAATGCAGTGGTGCAATCTTGGCTCACTGCAACCTTCTGTCTCCTGGGTTCAAGAGATTCTCCTGCCTTAGCCTCCCGAGTAGTTGGAACTACAGGCATGCGCCACCACGCCCGGCTAATTTTCTTGTATTTTTTTAGTAGAGATGGGGTTTCACCATGTTGCCCAGCCTAGTCTCGAACTCCTGACCTTGTGATCTGCCTGCCTTGGCCTCCCAAAGTGCTGGGATTACAGGCATGAGCCACCGCACCCAACCACTCATCTACTTTCAGAAAACTGGGTAAGAGACTGTCTTCCTTGCTGAGAGCGGTGGCCCACGCCTGTAATCCCAACACTTTGGGAGGCTGAGGTGGGTGGATCACCTGAGGTCGGAAGTTCAAGACCATCCTAACCAACATGGTGAAACCCCATCTCTACTGAAAATACAAAAATAGCCTGGCATGGTGGCGCACGCCTGTAATCCCAGCTGCTTGAGAGGCTGAACCCTCAAGGGTTGAACCCGGGAGGTGGAGGTTCCAGTGAGCCGAGATCGTGCCATTGCACTCCAGCCTGGGCAACAAGAACAAAACTCCATCCCAAAAAAGAAAAAAAAAAAGAAAGAGAGAGAGAGAGAGAGACTGTCGTTCCCTAAATCATGGATGAAAATATCTATGAATAGGCAGCAACATGGACTTCCCTTCCTCTCTCTAGTCTTGCTCCTCTTCCCACCTCTGTCACCCCAAATCCTTTCTCCACATTGCAGGAAGAATGAGCTTCTAAAGTGCCTCCAGGTGATGGTGTCACTCCTGAGCAAAGCCTTTGCACTACTCTCCTTCTTCTACAAACTAGGGACTTCATGACGTGGGTTGTGGGTGCTTTCTGCTCTGACCCCAGTGAACATCCCTAACTCCATCTCTTAGCAGCTGCTCCCTCCTACCAGTCTATGCTCCCACAAAACTGTGAGCTCCTGAGACCTCCCCCTGCAGGCTCTCTGCAGGCTGTTCTCTGGCTGCAGTGAGGCTGCCCCTTTCCTTGTCTGGAGTCCCCAGCACGCTGTGAGTTCCGTGGGCTCCCTGGCCTCACGCCCTATTGCATGCCCAACCATCCTGCTCCATGTCATTCCAGCTCCTCTGTACGGTGATCTTTGACAAACTCGGCCTGCTCATGCCACTTCCCCCATTAAGGCCTTCCAGTGGCTTCCTGGGGCACTGTCTCTTCTTTCCATCCTGCCTCCCCCGATCTCTCCAGGAGCTCCAGCCACACCGGCTCCCCACTACTTTCTGCTGCCCTTCGCCTTCACACTCCCTGCCCCAGGAGCATCCTGCCCAGGCCAGGTCCCCTTTTTCTGAACCTCCTAGCAGCCTGTTTTATTTCCTTCTTGTCTGAGTCTGAGTCTGCCTCTCTCTCTCTCCCACTAAACTGTAGGTCCATGAAGGCGGAGACCGTTTCAACTTTGCTCACTAGCTAACATCCTTGAATAATCCCCCACACCTAGACCACAGCCAGGCACACAATAAGCCTCTGTGAACATGTGCTGAACATATGAACGAATGAATGAATGACCGAAGTGTCTTAATCTATCCAGAGAAATAAAAACTAAAGAATTTCAGCTTTAGCTGTCCCTTCTCTGAAATAGCAACATAATTTAATAAAAGTGTAATGCAGTTAGCAGATTAATCAAATGCAGTTAGCAAATTAATAAAAATGGTGTACAATGGTGAGAAGAACATGCCTAAAATGAAAACTTTATGACTTTTAATTCACGGTATTAACTGTCAGTAGGAGCCCTCAAACCTCAGGGGGACACGGTGAGGAAAGTGGGGAAGAGGTGACATGGTTAGAGAAGGGATACAAATGCAGACTGAATGGAGCACCCACACATCTAAGCACAAAATGGGACGCAGGACTTGGCTAAATGTCTAAATGGATAAAACCACCAGCCTGAAACAACAAGCACTCAAAAAAATATGACTTAAAAATATAAAAATATCTTGCAAAAATCTAAAGTGTATCGGCATGGAAATTAAGAAAGTTTTGGTTTGTTTGTTTGTTTTTGATATGGAGTCTTGCCCTGTCACCCAGGCTGGAGTACAATGGCACGATCTGGGCTCACTGCAACCTCCACCTCCCACATTCAAGCGATTCTCCTGCCTCAGCCTCCCGAGTAGCTGGGATTACAGGCACCCGCCACCACGCCCAGCTAATTTTTGTATTTTTAGGAGAGATGGGGTTTCACCATGTTGGCCAGGCTGGTCTCAAACTCCTGACCTTGTGATCCGCCCACTTCAGTCTCCCTAAGTGCTGGGATTACAGGCGTGAGCCACCACGCCCGGCCTAAATTAAGAAAGTAGAGCGAATTACAAATCCAAACTATTATGATTTTAAGGGCAGTTTCTTAAAATTAAAGACAAAGAAAAAGAGAAAAAATGCTACCTTTGAATTTCCATGTTTAAAGAATTAATAAGGTGATTGATTGAAAATTAGCCAGTGTATTTGTTTTGTAATTTGGTTCCTGAGTGTTTACGATGTGAGATCATTTCTGAGATCTCCTCTCCTATTGTTTCTTCCTCTTCCTTTAGTGCCTAATCTTGGTTTGACTGGTGGTTGTGAACACTGCTTTCCCCACCTATTATACCAATGGCTTCGATTTCTCCATGAGAAGACTCAAAAAAAATATGAAAACTGTTAATGCCCCTACTGTGTAGACCTCTGCTTAGTGGATATCACTTATTATTTTTCTTACGGTCCTCTAGGAATTAGCATCCTTGTTTCAGCAATGGATAGATTAGAGCCAAGAGAAGGAAAGATCTAAGATTTGCCGAGCATGCTCTAAGTATCAGAGACGGTATTTTACATGTTCTCTCATTTAATAATAATAGCAACCTGGTAAGTTAGGTCTCATTATTGCGATTTTAAGAATAAAGCAGCCCGGCGCAGTGGCTCACGACTGTAATCCCAGCACTTTGGGAGGCTGAGGTGGGCGAATCACCTGAGGTCAGGAGTTTGAGACCAGCCTGACCAACATGCTGAAACCCCGTCTCTACTAAAAGTACAAAAATTAGCCAGGCATGGTGGTGGGCACCTGTAATCCCAGCTACTCGGGAGGTTGAGGCAGGAGAATCGCTTGAACCCGGGAGACAGAGGTTGCAGTGAGCCAAGATCGCGCCACTGCACTCCAGCCTAAACTCCGTCTCAAAAAAAAAAAAAAAAAAAAAAAGAATACGGCATTAACAAGTTAACAGCGTGTCCAAAGACTGCATAGTCATTAGAGAAAGAGCCCCAGGAGCATCTGTATCCCTGCCTGGTGATTATTCCCCAAACTAGGTGTTGAATTGTTAATAGAAATATGGAGCTATTGGAAAATACTCCACCTGCCAATTTTAAGATGCTATGTATCAGTTTAAGGACAAATAATAAATGCGCAACCTAAAAATGATTTCTCTATTGGCTTCTACTTTTTGAAACGAAATAAGCCTCCACATACTTGTCAAACATCTCTACTTACTCTTTTTTTTTTTTTTTTTTTCTGAGAAAGAGTTTTGCTCTTGTTGACCAGATTGGAATACAATGGCATGATCTCGGCTCACTGCAACCTCCGACTGCCAGGTTCAAGTGATTTACCTCCCTCAGCCTCCCGACTAGCTGGGATTACAGGCGTACGCCACCACGCCCGGCTAATTTTTGTATTTTTAGTAGAGACAGGGTTTCACCATGTTGGCCAGGCTAGTCTTGAACTCCTGACCTCAGGTGATCTGCCCAACTCAGCTTCCCAAAGTGCTAGGATTACAGGTGTGAGCCACTGCACCTAGCCTCTACTTACTCTTAAATGTAAGTTTGCTACCATGGAGCCTTGTTGTAATCACTTAGGATAGCACAGAATCAAGCAAAAAGCCAACTGATTCTAATAACACATGCTAACTGCAGTAATATTAGTCTGTACAAAATTGTATTGAGACACAGAGGAGGCACCGCTCCACTCTGCTTGGAAGAACCCTGACGAACACAACAGAGAAGATGACAAGGAAGGAGTCTTCAGGAAGGAGGAAGGGGAGATGTGTTCCAAGCAGAGAAAACAGCCTCTGGAACACAAAACAGAGTGAACGTTTATTTAGGACTGAGCAATAAGGCAATCATTACTTTATTTAATCTTCCCAGCAAGCCAATGATGTAGTGCTACTATTATTTGCTTTTTACAGATAGGGAAACAGAAGCACAAAGAAATTAAATAAGGTATATAGCTAGTGGAAAAGTGAAGTTCTGTGTGGAACCAAAAGGCCAACACAACAAGTCATATTTTGAGATGTGGATTGCATGAGAAGCAAAAGACAGCCCCACCCCACAAACTAGACAGCTAATAAAGCAGAGAATGCCATGGCCAACAATTAAATACTACACTCAGCCCTCTGTGAGCTCCTATCCAACCAACCAATGATCAAAACTATGCAGAAAAAAAAAATCACAACTAACAAACAAAAATGATACAAATTTTTAAAATACAGTATAATGACTACTTACAGAGCATTTACATTGTATGAGGTATTATAAGCACAGCTAGAAGTAATTTAAAGTACACAGGAGGATGTGCATGAGTTCACTGAAAATACAGTTGTTTCTTGCTGTCCTAGGGAGCTGGTTCCAGGACCCTTCCAGGATACCAAATCCATGCATGATCAAATCTCTGATATAAAATGGTGTGGTGTTTGCATAGAACTTACCCACATCCTACATATATTTTAAATCATCTTTAGATTACTTACCACACATAATACAATGTAAATACTATGTAAATAGTTGTAGGCAGGGCACAGTGGCTCATGCCTGTAATCCCAGTACTTTGGGAGGCTGAGGCGGGTGGATCACAAGGTCAGGAGTTCGAGACCAGCCTTACCAACATGGTGAATCCCCGTCTCTACTAAAAATACAAAAATTAGATGGGCGTGATGGCACACACCTGTAGTCCCAGCTAGTCAGGAGGGTGAAGGAGAAGAATTGCTTGAACCTGGGAGGCAGAGGTTGCAGTGAGTTAAGATCGCACCACTGCAGTCTAGCCTGGGTGACAGAGCAAGATTCCATCACAAAACAAACAAACAAACAAAAACCTATGTAAATAGTTGTTATATTATTTAGGGAATAATGACAAGGAAAAAAGTCTGTATGTCTTCAGCACAAATGCCTTTTTTTCCAAATATTTTTGATCTACAGTTGGCTGAGTCCAAGGATGCAGGACCCATAGATATGGAGGACATTTTACACTAGGGATTTGAGCATCCTCGGATTTTAGTATCCATGGGGGCATAGCCCAACCCCCCTCATGGACACTGAGGCATGACTGTACTTATTATTAAGTTCTTGCTATGTGCTTGGCTCTTGTCACAGGCATAAGCTCATTTAATCCTCCTGACAACAGTCACTTTGCAAGTGAGGAAACTAAGAAAAGGTATGTAATTTGCCTGAAGTCGCACAGCAAATAAACGCTTGAAATGAAGTCAGTCTTCCTAGAAAGCCCATCATTTTAACCATTATGCTATCCTGCTATTTTATTAAACCCTGAGAGGTCATCTGAATTAAAAAGTGTGACGTTGAATTCAGCCAACGCGTTGTATTTATGCGTTTTAGAGCAAGACCTGTTAGACCTAGGAAACATTATTGCTTTCTTTCCAAAATCATTTACCCTGAGTGCCTATTGACATAGAAAGTATTTTAAATTGTTCCCTTTAGAAACTGTAGTCCTAAGGGAGCTATGTACTACATTCACAATGGTTTTATTCAGATTTAGAACATTAAGCATTTCATGACTAAAGTTTTCTAAAGAGCTTAAAGAAATATATTCTAAAGGAGGATACGATGGCTACAGCTCTTTGCAAGGAGAGAGGAAATGATGCGTCCCAGCAAAACAAATGGAAGGTAAAGAACACAGGGACTGAGGACAAGAGAGCATTCCCAGCGTCTTAGACCCTGAATCGCAAGGGTCCTTCAGTCTTCTTTCGTGGCGTGTTCAGCGATGGGAAACGACTTCGCTGTACCCATGGTAAACGGATTTCCTCAGCCCTTTGCAACATCGTAATCCCTCAACAAAAGGAACTTTCTTTGTTTTCACACAACTTTTTCCTTTTCTCCATAGAATTGCTATGGGTTCCGTTTTTAAATGCAGGCCTACAGGCATTCATAGTAACTGGTACCCAGCAAAACCGTCTTGAGCACAACTATCTTTTGCTCAAAATATAGATGTAACCTAGAAATGATCTAGAAAATCTAAAGACAAAATGACTTATGGCTATAAAGCTCATTAAGCCATTCTAATCAATAAATAATCAATTAAGTCACTTTGTTTTTGCTCTCTCACCAAGGAATGGGTATGCTGTCACGACCCTCTCCCCCGTGTACCCTCATGTTAAAATCAGATTTTTATTGTGTCTCCTCCACTTCCACCCCCAAATTCTGCAACTGAAATTCTCCTACGTTCCCTTTTTGAAGAAATTTTTAAAATACCAAAGAGCTCAGAGATGTATAAAATACACACCTGCCTTGCCACCACCTAAAACTGACAATTGATGAAATTTTGTCATAATCTTTTCTACAGAAAAGAATGAAACCTTGAAGGTAAGGTGATACACTCACAGACTCCATACCCAGAGGCACTCTTGTGAACCTCACCATCAATCCCCCCAGCACATTTAAACACTTTTACATATGTAAATGAATGCACAACAATATTTGGTATTTTTAGATGCATAATAAAAGACTTTAAAAAATGGTATTATATTGTGTATCATTCTGTAAACTGTGTCTTTTTTGTTGATGTGCCCTAGACATGGTAGACACTAGATAAAATTTGTCGAATGAATAAAAGATAAGCTTATAATAGGCAAGGCCCATATTTCCCAAATAAATACATTCTCCAAACATTCTTTTAGTTGTCATATTGAGGTGCTCAAATGCAAACAGAGAATATATACTTAAATAACTTTCTCACCATTTTATTTCATTTTATTTTACTTTATTTTATTTTATTTTATTTTATTTTATTTTGAGACGGAGTCTTTGTCACCTAGGCTGGGGTGCAGTGGCGCGATCTCGGCTCACTGCAACCTCCGCCTCTTGGGTTCCAACAATTCTCCTGGCTCAGCCTCCCAAGTAGCTGGGATTACAGGCACATGCCACCACGCTTGGCTAACTTTCGTAGTTTTAGTAAAGATGGTATTTCAGCATGTTGGCCAGGCAGGTTCGAACTCTTGACCTCATGGTCCACCCATCTTGGCCTCCCAAAGTGCTGGGATTACAGGCATGAGCCACCATGCCCGGCTCTCACCCGTATATTTTAAATGCATGCTCAGTAAACATCTGATGAGTAATGACAGGGTCTTAATGTAGTGTATTATGCACTTGAGTTTGGAAGACTCACATGTCAGCACCACGTGAACTATTCCAGTTAAGCAGTGGTGCTCAAAGTAAGACATGTTTCCCAGGACATGGAGGAGGAGGGCAGCCCTGGCTTTAATTAAGCCCAGCAGGGCCAAGACACTCGCTGAGCAAAAGGGATGAAAGGATAGTAACTACTATTTTACCCTGACTTATATTGTCAGCTACTCTGTAAAGTGTCCCCAACTTCCTAGAAAGAATGCGTTCTCTTCTCTCTATCTATACTCAGAACATTTATGCAACCGGAATGTATTCTCTTTCATTTGTACGCCTGTCTTCTGCACTGTGTCATGGGTTTTGCCAGAGCAGGACTGACTTTGAGACATCTTTGAATCCACAGCGCCTCGCACGGTGCTCAGTGGTGGCCACAGCAGAGTGGCATCCCCTGGGGAGATTTCTTTTTTTGTTTTTTGGATTTTTTTTGTTTTTGTTTTTGTTTTTGTTTTTTTGAGACAAAGTCTCGCACTGTCGCCCAGGCTGGAGTGCAGTGGCACGATCTCAGCTCATTGCAACCTCCGCCTCCCAGATTCAAGTGATCCTTCTGCCTCAGCCTCCCGAGTAGCTGGGACTACAGGTGCACGCCACCATCCCCGGTTAATTTTTGTATTTTTAGTAGAGACGGGGTTTCACTGTATTGGCCAGGCTGGTCTCGATCTCCTGACCTCATGATTTGCCCGCCTCGGCCTGAGATTTCTTTTTTAAATGATAAAACTCAAGAACGATTATGCACTTCTATTTCTCCTCGTATGTTTGAAATTCTTGATCACTTTATTTCTCTATATTTTATTTTAAAAATATTTTAAAATGGAAAGTTCCAAATACATTCAAAAGTTAGCAGAACAGTATCCTAAAACCTCCATGTACCTATCACTCAGCTTCAAGAATTAACTCATTTTGTTTCCCTGTGGAAAATGAAACTGGAAATCATAGATGATACATAATAGGTATGATTTATTCTAGAAAAACTATGCAAACTCATAGTCCTTGCCTCTACATGAAAAAGGTGTTTTCAGTTAAAATAAAATATTTTAGATTTTTAACAAATAATTTCCTGCTAAGTTCCCTGCTAATAATTCCCTGTTAAGTTTATTCACTGGACAACTAGCTACCAGAAGAGAGTATTTCCGGATTGCCAAGTTGCAAACACAGGGTCACTGTCCCATAATAGCCTATCCCCAAAATTAATGATAGTTAAATGACTAAATATATCTAATTATGAAAGGTCAGTGTTCTCTTCCAGCCTAAACTTTTATCTGAATTAATAAATCTTGTAAAATTTGTAATCTCAAGGTTTCTTTTCTATCCCCATTCTGAACGCTGACTGCATCCCAGATTCAGTCTTCTAGAAAAGTTGAAACTCACCACTGCCAGAGTTGGAATTCAAAGCCCCAGCAATTAGATGAACTGATAAGAAATTATTATGTCGCAATACAAAAACAAAGGCCATTTACTTCACAAAATGAAAACATCCGACAAGATAGTAATAAAGACTTCTTATCTCAGGGCTGTAAGAATTGGTTTCAAACCATTAAAAAAGACTTTTTTAAAAGCACATTACATAGAAAATCTTTATAAACATGGCCTGTCTCCATTCTCCTAGGACCCTATACCAACTTTGCAGTTCCTGTCTGCCATTTGTTTTCTCAGGCTGAAACAGTCGTTAGCCCATATTTTACAAACAAGAGCTCTTCTCTCTCTTTTTGTAGTGCCTAAAAAGTTTAAGGCCGGGTGCGGTGGCTCACGCCTGTAATCCCAGCACTTTGGGAGGCCGAGGTGGGCGGATCACGAGGTAATAAGATCGAGACCATCCTGGCTAACACGGTGAAACCCTGTCTCTACTAAAAATACAAAAAAACTAGCCGGGCGTGGTGGCGGCACCTGTAGTCCCAGCTACGCGGGAGGCTGAGGCAGGAGAATGGCGTGAACCCAGGGAGTGGAGCTTGCAGTGAGCCAAGATCGCGCCCCTGCACTCCAGCCTGGGCGACAGAGCGAGACTCCGTCTCAAAAAAAAAAAAAAAAAAATCAGTTTACAAATGTAAATTATGCAATATGGAATGACTTTTTTTTTTTTAAGAAAAGAAGAGCTGGAGGACTACAGGATTTTGTATACAGATTATGAAAATGAAATGCGGATGAGCTTAGGACAATCAGAAGCCTCTTAGTGATCCCTCAGTACCAGATGAAACCCAGATCCAACAACCAGCAGTCTGGTCCCATGCGGTGAGTCATGAGTGTTCATCCAACTTTTGTTTTTGTTTTTTTAACCTCGGTTTTGTCTAAAAAAAAAAAAAACAAAAAAAAAAACCCTAGAAGCCTGGCGCATATATATATACACGCGCGCACACACACACACACACATACACACACATATATATATAAATACAAATGTGTAAGATAATTTATAAATGTCTAAACTCAGAGGAAACAAGCTGGCTGGTCAATCAACAGTAAATTGGATTGTACCTTTGTTGAAATGTCTGCTCTCAGTGTCAGTTTATTTAACTGTTGGCTGCTGATCTCAGAGCTGTTAACATTAAAATTACATTGATTGAGCCAAAATCAAAGATGCCTTTGCTGTTTACACATCAGGCATGAAGGCTAATTACTTACTAATCCTTGAGAGTTTTAAATGCTTCTGAGGTACTAAATGCCCCTGAGGACCATCCATATTTTTTAATGGGTTGAGGACAGGCCCTTCAACACATGTGCCCTCTAATAGCTGAAGAGGAGTTGTAGGGTGCCAGGCATGATGAAGTGATAAATGTCAACAAGAGTGTCAGTGTTGTCTGTCGTCCTGGAGAATCTCAGATTCTCTCTAACCAAAGTGTACACTAAAATATTCACAACATATTGATTTATATTTCATCTCTGTGTTTCTTCCAGTAGAGCTTTCTAATGCACAACACATAATAATACCAACATTAGCTCCATCTACCAATTGCTAATGACTAACTTTGTGCCAGGCACTGTGCTAAGTACTTTAAGCACATAATATGGTATCCACGTTGTTTATCACCATACGGCCCGTATACTTATTAGGTATACACCCCCATATCGTGCATGAATATTGGGGTGCTCAAGAAAAGAATTTTTTTGAGATGGAGTCTTGCTTTGTTGCCCAGGCTGGAGTGCAGTGGCACAATCTCAGCTCACTGCAGCCTCTGCCTCCCAGGTTCAAGTGATTCTCCTGCCTCAGCCTCCCGAGTAGCTGGGATTACAGGCACCCACCACTGCGCCCGGCTAATTTTTGTATTTTTAGTAAAGACAGAGTTTTGCCATGTTTCCCAGGCTGGTCTCAAACTCCTGACCTCAGGCGATCCGCCTGCCTTGGCCCCCCAAAGTGCTAGGATTATAGGTGTGAGCCACGATGCCTGGCCACAAAATATTTTTTGAATGAATGAAAGAACTGAAGAGTAGGAGAACCAAAAGGATGAGTAAGAATGAATATTATGAACAGATACATACGACTCAAAGACTCCATCAGCACATGGAATCCATAATTCAGTCCACTCATCTTACAAGTAACTGATTTGGTTCTTGCAAAGATAAACTAAAGATGACCTAATGTGTTTTTACTAACTTCATCATCCTTATCTCTGGTGCACACAAAAGAAGCTAGATCTGAGCTTGTTTCATTAAAAGTGGGTGGTTGGCCACACCACAGATCCAAAGCATACGTTACAGCAAGCTTTGTCTCTCCTGAATGCGTCATTTTCGTGTCAGCCTGAATGAAAAGTGGTTTATTTGACATGGCATTCATCAACAAATATTTATTGGACAATTATTTTATGAAGGAATTGTAAAATAAAACTTTAAAATAGTAAAATAAAGAGGTTGCAAATTTAGAAGAAACAGTAGATTTAGAAAAAACGATCACACATAAAATATTTAGTACGATTAGGACCACGAAGTTTTTAAAGAAAAAGGAAGTCAGGCTTTCAAATCTTGCTGATTAGGGGGTCAATTTTGTACAACCAAATTAGAAAATAAAACTTGACCTCTGTCAAACATCATGTGATCCATCAACTTGGGTTATCTTTGAGTTTCAAATTAGAACATGCTGTGTTCCCTTTGATGACAACATCTTGGTGAAGCTGGTGTTTTGGTGGTTGCCAAGATCAAACGCAGTATTGTGCAAAAATCAGCGTGGAGCAGGAAGAGGAGTGGCCATGCCCCAGGTCATGCCCAGGTTTGCGAAGTTCTGCAGTTTGCAGCATGTACATATATCCCCGGAGCAACGGGACTTATTTAAGAATAAAATAACATTTTTCATATTGCTATGAAGTTGCTAGGACATAAATACCTGCTTAGTCGTTTGGGTCTCACTAATGAGTAACCAGAACAACTAGGTGTTTCTTTTGCCCTAGCAGTTTTGTGGAAAAATTCGTGAGGCACGAAAGATACCATGAACCAATGTCAGGGAACCCGGGTGTCTTGATTTCAGAAATAATAAAAATGCTGGATGGGTGCAGGGGCTCACGCCTGTAATCCCAGCACTTTGGGAGGTCGAGGCAGGCAAATCACCTGAGCTCAGGAGTTTGAGGCTGGCCTGTCCAGCATGGCGAAACCCCGTCTCTACTAAAAATACAAAACTTAGCTGGGTGTGGTGGTGGGCGCCTGTAATCCCAACTACTCAGGAGGCTGAGGCAGGAGAATCGCTTGAACCCACGAGGTGGAGGCTGCAGTGAGCCGAGATTGCGCCATTGCACTCTAGCCTGGGTGACAGAGCGAGACTCCATTAAAAAAAAAAATGCTATCTTTAAATAAGAAAACACCATAATTATGATCACTCCTGATGTATCTATCACACTGGTCAGAATTTTTAGGAACTTTACATAACTTCGCCATTATGTCATCTTGTGGATGAGGAAACTGAGCCGCAGAGAAGTTAAGAAGCACACCCCAGCTCACAGAGCCGGGAGAATGCTAGAGCCTGAAATCAAGCCTGGGACTGTCCAACCCAAAGGTGTCACTCTTCATTTTACCACAGTCCCTCTCCCTCCAGCAACCACTGGAGCACATTATAAACAACACTCAATAAATAGTGATTCTGAAAAAAAAAAATCTGTTACCATCTGTAGTAGCTGAGTGGTGGCCCCTGAAAGGGTACATCTAAGTCCTAAACCCCAGAACCTGTGAATTGGGCTTGACTTAGGAAAGGGTCTTTGCAGATATGATTAAGTTAAGGAGCTCGAGATGAGAAGATCATCCTGGATTCCTCAGGTGGGCCCTAAATCCAACAACAGGTGTTTTCCTAGAGAAGAAGACAGGAGGACACAGAGAAGACGAATCTCCCCTAGATCCAACACGTTGATTTCAGCCTTCAGGCTCCAGAACTGTGAGAGAATACACTTCTGGGGTTGTAAGCCACCCACTGCGTGCTGCTCTGCTATGGCAGCCCCAGGAAATAACATGCCATCCTTGGTTCCAAGTCACCAAATGATTAAGATTGTTACAAATCACTTAAACATCCAAATTACCTGGTTAGCTACCAATAGCTTTTACAAGTCCAAATCTGAAAACAGTCTTCCATTCCCTATGTACCAAGGAGCTGACTCTTTTGATAGATCTTATTAACGGCCTGCCTTTTAAAAATCATTCATTTAATAAAATATTTTTTCTTTTACTTTATAAAGTTTTTTAGTTCATTAGCAGGCCACTGCATTCCAGCCTGGGCGACAGAACGAGACTCCGTCTCAAAAAAAAAAAAAAAAAAAAAAAAAAAAGATGAGCATTCTTAATCAGAGCTGATGAAATGTAGCAACTGACGCTACAAGTACAAGTCTGGAAAAAATTCAAAAATGCATCTCAAAACAATCATCCTGAAATTAGGCAGAACGTTGTCTCCAAGGTAATGGTGAGCTTTGAAAATCAAAGTTGTCACACACGAGCATTGGCATTTAAAAGAGTAAACTTTGGGAATAAAACAGATTTATTTATTTTTTTTTTTGAAACAGAGTCTTGCTCTGTTGCCCAGGTTGTAGTGCAGTGGCACCATCTTGGCTCACTGCAACCTCCACCTCCTGGGTTCAAGTAATTCTCCTGCCTCAGCCTCCTGAGTAGCTGGGATTACAGGTGTGCACCACCATGCCCAGCTAATTTTTGTATTTTTAGTAGAGACGGGGTTTCATCATGTTGGCCAGGCTGGTCTCGAACTCCTGACTTGAGGTAATCTGCCCCCTTTGGCCTCCCAAAGTGCTGGGATTACAAGTGTGAGCCACCACACTCAGCCATCAATAAAGTTTTTTAAAGTGACAAATGAGCTTGCTTCTTGCATGTTAATTTACTAACACAAACTGGATGATGGCAATGCTACTCACAAGGAATAATGTGTATCTAAAATGCTTTCATGTTTTGTTTTAATAACAGTTATAGTAGAGGAACCAGTCTCACAAAAGGTATGTTAATGAGAATGGAAGAAGATTTTAAAGTAATTTCAGCAAGTTCAGAATTGTTTTGTTTTGTTTTGTTTCTTGAGACAGGGTCTCATTCTGTTGCCCAGGATGGAGTGCAGTGGCGCAATCATAGCTCACTGCAGCCTCCACCATCTAGGCTCAAGTGATCCTCCCACCTCAGCCTCCCAAGTAGCTGGGACCTCAGGCACACACCCCCACATCCAGCTAATTTTCTGATTTTTTTGTAAAGAAGGGGTTTTGCCATGTTGCCCAGGATGGTCTTGAACTCCTGGGCTCAAGCCATCCGCCTACCTTGGCCTCCAAAAGCACTGGGATTTACAAGCATGAGCACCCAGCCAGCTCAGGATTCTTTAACTTTTACTCAAAATAAAGTCAGAGATACTATATTTTCAAAATTCATCTTTAATCAATTCCAATTTTTTTTTTCGGTCAAGTTAGTTAATTGTACATCATCTACTGATGAAATCAATGGTTTCCATACTTCTGGATCATAGAAGCTAACCTTAAAATGCCACACATTGTGAACAAGGTCCTGAGTGTGACTGTTCTGCGGCTCACACCACACCTGAATGACATCAATGAGACGAGTTCACCGATCATGAGTTTGGATGTTGGTGAAATATCAAACTGCTATTAGTGTTTCAATGCCTACTCTCAATGTCTAAATATATGTCCTTGTGGACCTGTCTGCCAACCCCACTCTGAGTAGCTCTAAAACAAACGCTGACCTCCCTAAGCAAGTGCCAAGGCCTCATCCAATAAAGAGAGGGTCCTGCGGCTTCCTGAGCGTCGGAAATAAAGGAAGGAGACACGTCTTCTTTCCACTGGAAATTCTCTCCTTCGGGATAGATGAAGAATTGATTACATCCTTTCAGGAAAGCTGTGTCTAAACAGGAAATTGCCACGAACCAGAAGAATTCTGGATAATAAATTTTTTAAATGACAGGTTATCTCAGCTGAAGTATCACGTACATTAAAGAGCCTCAATGTGTTTTGAATTTTGCTTGCGTGTTACTAAGCTTTCTCTTAGGTAGGCCGTGACTCACAGGAAAGGAAAGGTACAATGAATGTACCTCACCAAAGGGTGCTTTATCTGTACATCAAAGACATGCACACACTGCCCTGAGTGCATACAACTATATGCACGTGTGAATTCAAGATACCGTCATTATTATTTCCCTCCTTATTTACGACGCCCATTTCAAAGTTTACTAAAAGGAGCAAGATAATGTCTCTATAATGAAAACTCATAGTGTGCAAAAGTATCCATGCTCTGGCCACCAAATTAGATCTCCAAATATTTTAAGAACTGTTTATTCCTACAAATCCCTTGTTTCATTAATCAGAATGAAAGTGAGGTGACATATCATTTGCAAGACATAGACGTGGTTACAACAGATAGGACTGATGAAGTTTTGAAATAAGACTGTCACTCAGCACACAGTTGTTCATGGAATACCTCTAAGAACACAGGCAGGCTAGTAGTTCTAAATATTCAACAATTCCACGCACCAATACCTCTCCTTTAAGTAAACTTCTTTGTGATTAAATTCTCAGTGTCTTTAAAAGTTCTTAGTTTCTTAAAATCTAGGTTTTTCATTTCTTCTCTTCAGACACTGTTCTGCCTACAGACTACTCATGTATAATCACAATTCAGTGCTTTGGTCAATATTTTCCAATTTTGAGCAACTTTGGTATACCAAAAAAAAAAAAAAAAAAAGACACTATCAGGCCTTACAATAAAGTAAAAGATACTGTCGTCAATAAACTCAAGATCCACTGTGAAAAGAAAAAGAAAATATGCAAAAACCTTACAGGAAAAATAAAAATTGATAACCATCAATCACAGCCCTACAAACAAAGACAAGCCGTGCTGAAGCAATTACCCTGAGTAGATTCAGGTGGGCCAGGCTGGGCTACGCGCGGCTACAGCTTCCTCGGCACAGATGAGAGCGAAGGCTTCACACGGACGGCAAAGAAACTCCAGAGGGAAGGAACAGCGTTTGCCAAGGCTTGGAGGAAGACCGCAGAAGTACCCACATTTAAATTCTATTAGTAGTTAGTTACTCTTAGGAAGTTGGATCAGGGGTGGTGAAGATTTCATGTTGAAATTTATTTATATGTCCCTTGTTTGGAGTTCCTGCAGGAAAGCATTTCTTTTGCCATTTAAAGAAGTAACCCTTTTTCTCCCAGGAATGTTGTGAAATACAAAATCTAAATCTGAAATGCATACGGTTCATTTCAACAAAAAAATTAAGGATGCTTCAGGGTATATAAAGTACTGTGTATCAGGTTTTTCACCTTAAAAATTAAGAACTAAACATTTCACTTTGTTATCACTCTTACATCCCCCCTCTTGAAATGCAAACACCATCACTAGAAAGCTCTGCATGAGAAGAGGGGAGCAGAGGAAACTAGCAGTTTCTGAGTACTCTTTAGTCCCAGGCACAATGTCAGTTACTTTAATGCACTACCATCCCATTAATATTAATTCTCATAACAACCCTATAAATTAGGAGTAAGTACTTGTTTCTACAGGTGAAGAAAGACTCAGAGTTTAGAAGCATTTTTCCAAGATCATACAGCTACGTGGGGGCTACATTTCATACAGGACTAGGACTCAAAGTCCAGTTCAATTTCCCCGCACTCCCAAACTGCTGGGCCCCTGGGCCTTGCCTCTGGTCTTCAGCCCTGGCCTTCTGTCCCTCTCACTTCAGTTTCCCTCCGACTCTTTCTGGAATAAGCAGATACTTATTCACCCTCACAATTCTCCAGGGCGTTAGCCCCAAAATGCTGCCTTCCAGGCCTAAGGGAAAGACAAACCTAAACGTGAACTTCCAGTTGCTGCTGTTTCTTTTCCACCTTCCCCCTTTTCTGGTCAACAGGGTGATACCCACTGAGGAGCTTTTTGCTTGAGAGGCAGTTTTGCTTGAGAGGGTACCACCTCTGGTATTCAGCAGATGAGGTTCCAGGGCACGCGTGGGGTGGAGCCCCAGAATGCACGCTCCTGAGCGGCCTTCCCACTGCCCTGCGGGACCTCCATGCTGGGGAGCATCTGTGTGTAATTATCTGCACTTAGAACATCACTCCATTCTACATAAAAACACCAAACTCTTTCCCCAGCTTTAATAAAAGCTGAGTTTTCCAGGATTACAACTGGAGATGGAACAAACTAAACTTTGTTTTGTTTGAAATATTGCCCTGAGTTGATTCTTGTTTCAGAAAATTGTGTCGCCAGTGGCAATGGTGATGACTGTGTCTGAGGCACCCACGCAACCCCAGGTGTCAGACTGCTTGTGCGCTCACAGCGATTCCCCTAAGAGGCAAAGAAGCCGGCAGCTTCCTGCATTTTCTAGTGAAGACCTATCCAAGCATGTACATACGAAAATACACCTAACTTTACTATACGTTACATTCTTCTTATTTCTCATTTATTTTACAATTAAGAAGCATATTGATTTTTTGAAATTATGTGTGTAGATAAATTATATTTCAGGATAAGAAAAGAAGCATTACCAAAGTATTCGTTGTTGTTGTTGTTGTTTTAAAAGGAGGCTCATTGAGGCTAACAAGGCCAAGAACTGCTGCTCTAAATCAAGCAATTGTTGAGTGAAAGATTTTGGATATTTGTTTTAATTAACTCTGTCACTAATTGCTGTACAACTGAATAAGTCAGTAAAGGAGACAAGAATTAAAGACAGGCTATATAGAAATAAAGATAAAATACAGTTAGGCTATCTAAAATTTCTGAAGGCCTTTATATACTTAGACCCAAGTGCTTGAGTAATTCTCCGTTTCCCGATTTAAGACAAAGGGCTTGGGCCAAGGCATTCAGGAGAGACAGATATTTTTCAATTAAACACAACATTTACACCTTTATTTTATTTTTATTTATTTTTTAGTTTTTTGAGAGGGAGTCTCGCTCTGTTGCCCAGGCAGTAGTGCAGGGGTGCAATCTCAGCTCATTGCAATCTCTGCCTCCTGGGTTCAAGCGATTCTCCTGCCTCAGCCTCCCAGGTAGCTGGGACTACAGGCGCCACCACCACGCCCAGCTAATTTTTGTATTTTTAGTAGAGACGGAGTTTCACCATGTTGGCCAGGCTGGTCTCAAACTCCTGACCTCAGGTGATCCACCCGTCTCAGCCTCCCAAAGTGCTAGGATTACAGGCATAACCCACCGCGCCTGGCCAATATTTACATTTTTAAATAGATAGAATCAAGTTTGAATTTCTTAATTCTGCCAGCACATCTTAATTCTTAAACACCCCACCTTCTGCTTACTTTCCTATTTTTATTTTCTATGTCCAGTTTTCCACTATTTAATTTTTTTAATCACATGATAGCTATGTATCTCCCTAACACATCTTAAATACTTTTGCAGGGAGGCAGGATGAAGCTGAGTATAAATAATAAAATGCTCTTTCAAACAGGAGATACTACAATTCTAATTATCACATAAATGTAATTATTAGCAATACCCAAGTTAGGCACAATGTACCATGTCTTAATACTTCTGGGTTTCGGCCAGGTGCAGTGGCTCACACCTGCAATCCTAGCACTTTGGGAGGATGAGGCGGGTGGATCACCTGAGGTCAGGAGTTTGAAGCCAGCCCAGCCAACATGGTAAAACCCTGTCTCTACTAAAAATACAAAAGTTAGCCGGGTGTGGTGGCGGGCACCTGTAATCCTAGCTACTCAGGAGGCTGAGGCTGGAGAATCCCTTGAACCCAGGAGGTGGAGGCTGCAGTGAGCTGAGATCGTGCCATTGCACTCCAGCCTGGGCAACAAGAGTGAAACCCTGCCTCAAAACAACAACAATAACAACAACAATTGGGATTTTTGTATAGCTTTTTATGCAAATACTTTAATTTCAGTAAGAATTAGGCTTAGGAAAAGCCATTCCCAATTACGTCTTTGGCTAAATTTATAGTATTAAAGTAAATCGCTATCACTTAAAATACATTGGGGAAAGGCATAGTATTTGTCTCCACAAACTCCAATAAATGTTGTACGTGAGCCAGATAATCTGCTTCAGAAATTATCCAGGAGCTTAAGGAGAAATTTCACTCTTGACGCACATTAAAAATGTAAACATTGGCTAATACAAACAATAACTAATGAACTATTCAGAAAGCAATGTCATATTTATATATTTTTCTTTGTCATTTAGCATGTGAATCTGCCTCTCAACAACTCCATATGTATTCTAAGGAAAAATGGAAAAATAGAGGCAAGCTCTGGAGAATAAGTGCCTTATAAATACTAGGTATTTTTGAAGTAGTATTCTGCAAGAGGCTATAAATATTGTTCAAATGAGGAGCTGTCATGTAGGACATTTCTTTAGTTCTAAAGCTGCAGAAACACCCACATCTTCCACAGTTCTGACAGGGAGTTGGGAAACAATGTTGTTGTAGGAAGCCGGGTTCCCCATTTCCTAGCCAAATTTAAGCTGCTTCAACAAGAGCAGCCATGCTACTTTTCACTAGGCTCAAAACAGTAACTAATTATTCAAGACTGACATGAGCCCTTAAGTGAATCACAGCAAATCTAGGCGCTCAAGATCTTCACAGGGATTAAAAGCCCTCAGTAACAATATTGGTATGTTTAGGCTGATGTTGAAGTTAACACAGAAAGGAAAAAAATGCCTACCAAACATTTCTGCTGTATAATTAATATATTGTATCAATACATTAATATATATACTGATACATTAATGTATATACTGATAGATACATATACTGTATGTATATACTGATATAATTAATATATTATATCAATATATCACATCGATACCTCAAACTCAATATATCTAAAATGGAACTCATCAATGTCCCCAACCCCATACCTGCTCCTCCTCATGCATTTCCATCCAAGCAAATGGCACCTCTCCCTTACTCAGGAACTGGGTATCGCCTTGACTCCTCCTTCCTGCTCATCTGCTACATCCTCACAGTCCCTGACACCTGTCAGTCAGCTCAGTCCCCAAAGCACGTCTCAGCTCTGCCCACGACTCAGCTTCTCCACCATCATCACCTGCTCCACGCTGTCTCCTTCCCAGGTCTGGATCCCTGAAACAGCCCTTCCCTGGTCTCCACGCCTCCCTTCTTGCCCGCTCCAATCCTTTTCTGCCTTCCACAATGCAAGTTGTTATTATATTGCTCGCTAGATTAAACACTCTCTACAGTTTCTCGTTTATTGCCTCTTAAGAGCATGCAAATTCCTCACCCCCATGAGCAGGGTAACCATACATTCCCATTTGCCTGGGATGGTTGCAGCTTATGCCTGCTCTTCTTGTGCAATTATTAATAGTGCCCTCTTTCACTGGCCCAAGCGTTGCAGTTTATAAGGTCATCCAACCTACAAGGCACCTCCTGACTCGCCTTACCCTACAGACTCACATTCAGCTTGCACCACACTACCTTTACGGTACGGCGAACTCCTTTCAGTCCCTTTCTTTCACAATAGTCTGTATAATCTAAGTGAACAGGAGACTTGTGTCTTTCACTGTTCCTAGACACTTCACAACTAATATATTGATTGCATATAGACACTAGATAACTCTGAATAAATCAATAGAAGAGAGTACCAGGCATATGGTAGCTCCATAATTTTTTTTTTGGTGGGGGGAGGCGGGGGGAAGGAATCTTACTCTGTCGCCCAGGCTGGAGTACAGTGGCACGATCTTGGCTCACTGCAACCTCCACCTCCTGGGTTCAAGCGATTCTCCTGCCTCAGCCACCCAAGTAGCTGAGACTACAGGCGTGTGCCACCATACCCAGCTAATTTTTGTATTTTTAGTAAAGACGGGGTTTCACCATGTTGGCCATCCTGGTCTTGAACTCCTGACCTCAGGTGATCTGCCTGCCTCGGCCTCCCAAAGTGCTGGGATTACAGGTGTGAGCCACCATGCCCAACCAGTAGCTCCATAATTAATATATTATAGTAGATGATAAATAAAGATCTTTTGAGAAATTAAAAGGAAAAATTACTCAACAAGCTAGGATTTGGGTTTAACACAATCATCTCAACAAGAACAAACACGACAGTTTCTAGACGAATATTTTTAAGAATTATTTTGATACTAACAAAGACACTTTCGTTGTCCCCCAATAGAAATTTCTATTTTAACCAGTATGGCTTATGTTCAGCCTCTTTGATTTGAAGATATCTGCGGAAACCACATATGATCCTGGGACTATCATACAAGAAAAAAAGAAAATTTGTAGATCTAGATCAGTATTTGAACTGATATTGAAGTTATTCATAAATAGACTTAAAACATCCAAAAAATATGACCTCTTCCTCCAAAACAGAGGGAAATAAATATAGCTTCATATTATTCTTTAAGCTTTAGAGCAGAATATTGAAGACTAACTTCCTTCTTGAAAACAAAAGTTATGGCCGGAGCAGTGGCTCACACCTGTAATCCCAACACTTTGGGAGGCTAAGGCAGGAGGATGGCTTGAACAAAAGAGTTGGAGATGAGCCTGGGCAACATAATGAGACTCTGTCTCTAGGAAAAATACAAAAAAAAAAAAAAAAAAAGGGCATGGTGGCACACACCTGTAGTCCCCACTACTTGGGAGGCTGAGGCGGGAGGATCACTTGAGCCCAGGAGTGAGCCATGATCATGCCACTGTACTCCCGACTGGGTGGCAGAGTAAGATCCTGTCTCAAACAATAAAAAATAATAACTAAAAATAAAAATCTTAGCTGGGCTTGGTGGCACATGTCTGTAGCCCCAGCTCCTCTGGAGGCTGAGCTGGGGGGATCACTTAAGCCCAAGAGTTTGAGACTGTAGGAAGCCATGACTGTACCAGTGCACTCCAGCCTGGATGACACAGTAAGACCCTGTCTTTAAAAAAAAAAAAAAGCTGGGCGCGGTGGCTCACGCCTGTAATCCCAGCACTTTGGGAGGCCGAGGCAGGCAGATCACGAGGTCAGGAGATCGAGACCATCCTGGCTAACACGGTGAAACCCCGTCTCTACCAAAAATACAAAAAAAAATTAGTCGGGTGTGGTGGCGGCGCCTGTGGTCCCAGCTACTCAGGACGCTGAGGCAGGAGAATGGCGTGGACCCGGGAGGCGGAGCTTACAGTGAGCCGAGATGGTGCCACTGCACTCCAGCCTGGGCGACAGAGCGAGACTCCGTCTCAAAGAAACAAAACAAAACAAAAAAAGTTGTATAGCTAGGACAATTGGTTGTAATATTTTCTTGCTGTACAAAATTATTCACAGAGCAGTGAACATAACACCAACAAAACAGTAGTTGTAGCTCAGAAATACATTTGACTGGAAGCTTGTCGGTGTTGTGGCCTTTCAACATACAATGCTGCTAAATGGTCCTTTTTTTTTTTTTTTTTTTGGTTTTATGTGGGAATGGCAGTGAGAAGTGAGAGTTATGAATCCCCTGCAAGGGCCTCTCTGTTCATCTGGTTTTAATGTTTGCGGAAGGCTCAGAAGAACCTGTGTGATCCATGGCCAGAGATTCCATCACTTTCTCAGTCTCACTTAAGGTATTTGAAATATACCCAATAATCAATTGGTTATTGTTATAAATTATGTCCCCAAACTACACTCAGGTATGGCGATGACCCAACATAGTACACATAACGTCATAGAAAGAGAAAATGCATACTACTTCCAAACCACCACACCTAGACCATTCATTTCCTTGGATTCCTAATGCATTTACCTAAATCTTCACTGGATTATTCAAAGGAAGGCCAATATCACCACACAATCAAAAACAGCATCAAATATCTGATTTAATGATAGCTGTGTACTTGATATTTGGGGCACAGCTCTGAGCACTTTTGGTCTCATCCTGTAAACGCTGCAGCAAAGAAACCAGCCGTGAGTAATGGAGAGGCCCCAAGACTTCAGCAAATCTCCATGTTTTTTAATCATGACTAGATCCCATGTAATTTTCCCAATAACTAGAAATTTTAAGTTACTCCTTATATCTTTAAATATTGTGTGTATAAAAATTAAGATGGCAAGTGAAACATACTCATCTGAGGAATTCTCCAGATGCTTCTAGGAGTTACGTTTTCGGGGCTTGGGTTACATCACAGATCTGAACCATTACCAAGTTTTGCATTTCATACTTTATCCAAAGCTTCTTTTCCTTTGAGTAAGAGCTATGACTTCCTCAGACATCATCATTTTCTCTTAATTCTTATCACCAGCAGCTGTGGTTGGTTGGTGTTCTTCTCAGGACTATTTCCAAAAAGAAACCAATTTTTTTGTTGTTTTTTGTTTGTTTTCGTTTTTGTTTTTTCCTGAGATGGAGTCTCGCTCTGTCACCAGGCTGGAGAGTGCAGTGGTGCGATCTCGGCTCACTGTAACCTCCGCCGCCCAAGATACCAGGTTTTTAATCCCCCCTCCTGTCTCGGAACTTTGAGAACAGACCCATGGAGCTACACTGGGTTGGCAAGAGCGCCAGGCTCGGCCGGCTCACTGGGTTAACGATTCAGGTCCACGCTCACAGGACACGGGATTAAAATCTGTGCCTCAGCAAAACCACAAGCTTGTCCTAGACCTCCATCCTGATCGCCCATTAATAATTGAAATATCTGATAAATCCTTGAACCCCAAAGCTCTCCTCTGTTATTCTCTTCACCGTATTCTCCAGCTGAAAGATCAATTTCTCAAGAATCTTGAAGGGGGCAGAATCCAAGCTCCTGCAGACACTGAAGTAGGCTTTCGTGTTTGTGTGGGTTTTTTTGTTGTTTCATTTTGTTTTAAACCCAACAGTTTATCTTCTTCATAGAAAGGAGGCCACTGGGGCTGTAAGCATTCCGTGGGCAGCTCTGGGAAGGTGCAGAGATGAACAGGAGGGTACACTAGATACAAAATGTCCCCCATGAGGGCTCCTTATCCTCACCGATGTGAAAGACACAAATGCACTTAAAACAGATGACCTAAACTGAACACCAATCTGTTGGGGAAAAATGCTGCCACAAAGCCAATAAACAAACACTGCAAAACGGAACCACTGAAATAATACACCAGGGATCCTTAGCACCCCTGTTCTCCCGGAAAGATTCTGCAGTTGTATGCTCTCTGTTGAGTAGCCTGACCATCATGCTAGTCCTATCACAGCCGCTGCAAGACCATCCGACCACAGCAAGGAGGGGCGCAGAGCCAGGTTTGTTTCTGGGCCACTTGGTGGGATGCCTGTGTGCCCTGCTGATGCCTGTGTGCCCTGCTCACTTACCTGCACGTGGAAAAACAGGGTAAGCCTGTTCTCCTCCTAAGCAAGAAGAGAGAGCAGACTGAGTGGCTCCTTACAGATGTACAGCCCTGGGTAAGACCCAGAAAGGGCAAAACAAGGCAATTATTAGAATGTCACACCAGCACTCACACACCCTCCCACCTCGTATCAAAAACATCAGTTGGCAACCTCCTAACCATTAAGTCCTAATGGGTCCTTCTAGCTCAGTAACATGTGCACTGAAGAAGGACCATGTCTATCCTGCAAAGCCCATCTATTTCAAACGCACTATTTAAAACAGCTCCTATAGGTCAGGAGAGATCGTAATTACCAGCAGTTAAGTCTTTCCTACCTAAAAAAAAAAAAAAAAAAAAAAAAACACCCAGAAAGTTCTCAGAAATAAATGACCCCTTTTTAGAGGTCCAGAGCTGCTTCTTGCTAAACTGACAACAAGCTTATTAATAACAATAACTGTTAACTCTTCCTGAGCACATAACATTAAACTAAAGATTGCTATCCTCAAGGTTTTATACCGATGAAGGCATTTGATCCTCAAACAATCCCATGAAGCAGGTGCTGCTATTGTCCCATTTTACACATAAGACACAGAGGCCAGGCATGGGGGCCAGGCTACACAGCTGCTTCTGTGCAGAGCCTGTGCCCAAACTCAGCCAGCCTTCTCCCACATCCGGGCCTCAAGCCACTATCTGGCATTGGCTCCGCTTCCAGAAAACCAACTGAAAAGTCTACATGTGTGCAAAGAATCAATAACTGGCTAGAAAAGCAATCAGAGTCAATGAGGAAATAATACTCATCACGATGTGTTGTTTTGATCCTCCCAAACACTGCCATTTTTGCACCAATAGCACTTTTTTCCTTCTGTTAAGAGTAGCAGTTGACACTTTACTCTTTGCCCAGTTTCCATCTCCTAACTTTTTTACAGATCTGGTTAAAAAACACTATTTATGGCCGGGCCTGGTGGCTCACACCTGTAATCCCAGCACTTTGGGAGGCCAAGGCGGGCAAATCACCTGAGGTCAGGAGTTCGAGACCAGCCCGGCCAATGTGGCAAAACCCCATCTCTACTAAAAATACAAAAATTAGCCAGGCGTGGCGGCGCATGCCTGTAGTCCCAGCTACTTGGGAGGCTGAGCCAGGAGGATTGCTTGAACCTGGGAGGCGGAGGTTTCAGTGAGCCGATATTGTACCACTGCACTCCTGCCTGGGTGACAGAGCAAGACTCTGTCTCAAAAGGAAAACAAACAAACAAACAAAAAAAACCACTTTTTGCTTCACTCTAATTATACATTGGAGGGTGAAGTACTAAAGGTTCGTCCTAAGAAAAGTTAGCAGATCCAGATTTGAATCCTTGCGCTGCCATTAATTAGCTAGTAATGTTCAACCACAAATTCCTTATCAGTAAATTGATATAATAATAATACCAACCTCAGAGAATTGGTTGTTGTATTAAATGAAAGAATATCACTGACTACTATTAGGGCCTCAATAAGTGGAAAACATTATCAGGAATTCTAAAATATTCTTTAGGGAAAACAACATGTTTCTTATTTATTTCTTCTTGGATATTTACTTATTTATCATTTTGAGTGTTTATCTTGAATGTTTTATATTTTTTATTTTTATTATTCCCTTATTTTCTTAATTTTTAAAATCTGTACTTTTAAATTTATCTTCAGTGTTTTATTTCTTTATCTTGAATATTTATTTGTGTATTTTTCCTCTTGAATTTTAACACATCTGTTCTCATATAGGTGGTGGAAATACAGATTTCTTTTATAAAAAGAAAAAGACTCACATGTCATTAAGGATGCAGAATTACTTGGTTCTGCCATGTAATAAAATTTCATTTTGATTTAAAATCTACCATTTTGGAGTCTGGAGATGATGGGATAGGGCCAGGTTAAAGGTTACCTTTCCTTTAGCTAGGAGAAATAACTGGCATCAATAAAATTTCAGGGCACCATATCAACGATTCAAGAAGAAAAAAAAAAAACCCTGTTTTCAAATACTAAAAGGAGCAATCTCTTAGTAGAACCAATGATATGCTAATTATAAATAATTTATCCATTCATTAGATAGCCTAAGGACATGAAAGTAATAAGACTGCATTCCATTAAACATTCTATAAAATTTAAATCTTTCACTTATTTAGACAGGTCTTCCTCCCAATTATCCCAAATTAGTGCAATTCTAGTCCTAGTTATATATATTACATTGTCCTGTGGAACATTATATACACAGCAAGTCACATCTGACAAAAGCTTAATTAGGTGATCAATTTTTCTTGACTAGAGCTTAAGAAGAGCTCAAGTATCCTTCAGAAATAATTCTTCATGATAATAGACTTCACTTGGAATTATTCTTCAAGCAACTTTGCAAGTGTGTTTGGGGCCGGGGAAGGTGGCTCATGCCTGTAATCCCAGCACTTTAGGAGGCCAGGTGGGGAGGATCGCTTGAGCCCAGGAGTTCAAGACCAGCCTAGGCAACAGAGCAAGACCCCAACTCTACCAAAAAATAAGTGAGTTTGAAATGACAGTTTGTGATCAAGATTCAAATTTTCACCCATTGTGCTTCTTTCAATTTGGATTCCTTTTTTGAGTATTGAGACTACCATCATTAGAGAAGCATTCAGAAGATTAAGAAGTATCATACACCAAACCTGTGCTTCCACCTTCTCATATACTAACCTGTGCTTTCACTAGGAACAAACCCCCAAAGGAGACATCCCATCAGCACTGACTTCATTCGAAGGTTACAGCATGGGGAGAAAAAGAAACTTCAACTTCCTCATTACTCTAGATCCTTCTACTTGGCAAAGTGATAAACCTAGAAAAATCCAAATGTTTGATATTCCTACTTTTGCACTCAGATTATAGAGCACTACATATAAAAATCACTGCATCATACAAATTAAGGCCACCACAAATTCATGGTATCCAGTCTCAGCAGGCCTCCCTAAGACTCTCTAAGGGAGGTCTACGCATGTACCTTCTGATGCCAGCACAGCTATCTTAACCCTGGTATCTTGCCCATGACCTCCTCTAACTCTTGCAGCCAACTTCCTGCTTCAAGGTGGAGACAGGCACCACCAGGCATGGAATTCCTCAACATTCTGGCCCTGACACCCTTGAGAGCCTATCTCTATCCACTGCCTGCCTATCAGTTTCTTCCCCTAGGCCCTACAATCCATTTTCCACCCTGAGACAGGGCAATCTCTCTCTCTCATGCAAATCCCAACATGTCACTCCCCTACTTCAAGTCTGTCTGGGACTCATTAAGCTCAGAATAACCTGACAGCTCCTCAGCTTGAAATATAAGGTCCTCCTGGGTCCCGGCCTCTCCTCTGTCTCGCCTTGTCTCTATCATCTGCTGGCCTCTAGAAGGAGAGCACTGCCTGGGAGACTCCTCCTGTCTCCAGCCTCTCTTGTCCTTTCCTGCTGGGCTGCCTGCCCCTCCAAGGGCAGACAGGGGCTCCTGTGCCTCCTCAGAAGTCCTTTCCCATCTCCTAGTCTCTGTGGGATCCAATGCCCCTTTCTTAGGCCCCCATCATCACCCTCATCCCACTGTCACGCAGTGGTTTCCTGTGTATCTCCAGCCAACTGTGGGGGCCTTCAAGGCAAGCATGGATCCTGACTCTCTAATAAAACAAGCACACATGTCAAGGCCCTGACACGAACAGGCAATGCTGGTTTGCTGAAGGTGTGAGGAAGCAGTGAGGATCTGAAGGAAGGAGCTGAGAGGCTCCCTGTCCTGGACAGGCAATTCCAAATCAGTGGCTACCAAACCTAACTGTACATCAGAATCACCTCAAGAGCTTTTAAAACATAAAGTTCTGGGCCCCATCCCAAGCTACAAATACTTGGGGAATGAGGCCAAGATGTGTATCTGCTTAACAAGCTCCCCAGATGATTCTGCAGAAGGAACCAACTCAATGCTCCTCCACAGATGGTGTCTAGGAACCACAGTCTACAGAGTGTTCCTACCTTCTGGAGGGTACATCTAGAATGCAAGACAGAGTCAACTCAATGCTGCCCCTCTGAATGCAGCCTGACAACTCCATGCCACACCCCTCACAGCCCCGCGTAAGGACTCATCCGACACCTCACTTTCTGCAGCTCACCCCCAAGGATATTCTAAGCTCTTCACTACATTTTAAGCAACTTGGGAAGGGCCCATATGGTTACATCCCACAGCACTACCTCATAACACACACTGCAAACAGGGATAAAACTTGAAGAATTACAAGTTGACTTTGCCTGTATTTAAATATTTCCCTCACTTGGAAAAAAAAAATAAGAAAACAGTATTCAAATAAAAGCACAGTAAACTAGAAGCAGTTTTGTTGATCAGCTCTGCCTTTGTCTTCCATGTTGGTTATTAATCAGGTGACAGTGGCCTTCTAAGAAAGACTCCAGCCGATCCTGTTTCTCTGTGCAGCAGACCACACAGAGATTACTCCAGTTTTCTTCTACCTTCTCAGAGAAGACAGATCATGCACAGCACGGAGCTATGAGTATACTTCATAACATACATGACTAAGAACACACATCCATTAGGATGGCTACTATCAAGGAAAAAAAAAAACAGAAAATAACAAGTGTTGTCAGGGATGTGGAGAAATTAGAACCTTTGTACACTGTTGGTGGGTATGCAAAATGGTGCAACCACTGTGAAAAATGGTTTGGTGGTTCCTCAAACTAAGTTAAACAGAATTACCACGTGAGCCAGCAATGCTGCTTCTGGGTATGTACATAAAGGAACTGAAGGCAGGGACTTGCCAGTTCTTTGCACACCTGTGTGCACAGCAGCATTCTTCACAAGAGCAAAATAGTGGGAACTCAAATGTCCATCAACAGATGAATGAATAAACAAAACATGGTACATGTGGGCAATAGAATACGATTCTGCCTTAACAAGAAGATTCTAACACACGCTACAACATGGATGAACCTTGGTGATATGCTAAGTGAAATAAACCAGTCACAAAAGGACAGATATTTTATGATTCTACTTAGATGAGGTGGGGTAATCAATTTCACAGAGACAGACACTAGAACGGTAGTTGCAGGGGATCGGGGTAGGGAGTACTGGGAGTTAGTGTGTAATAGGTACACAGTTTCAGTTCTGCAAGATGAAAACAGTTCCCAGGATACACCCTGATGTTGGCCTCACAATAATGTGAACGTACTTAATACCACTGAACTGTACCCTTAAGAAGTTAAGATGGTAACTTTTGTGCCGGGTGTGGTGGCTCACACCTGTAATCCCAGCACTTTGGGAGGCCGAGGTGGGTGGATCACAAGGTTGGGAGTTCAAGATCAGCCTGGCCAACATGGCGAAACCCCGCCTCTACTAAAAATACAAAAATTAGCCAGGCGTGGTGGCGGGCACCTGTCATCCCAGCTACTCGGAGGCTGAGGCAGAGAATTGCTTGAACCCGAGAGGTGGAAGCTGCAGTGAGCCGAGATCGTGCCACTGCACTCTAGCCTGGGCGACAGGGAGAGACTTTGTCTCAAAAAAAAAAAAAAGATGGTATGTGTTTTTTTTACCACAATTTGAAAAAGTAAGTTTAAAAAAATGCATGACTAAAAATGAATCTAAACAGTTAAAATAATATTTGCACCTTAGGAACAAACCGTTCATCTTCTCAAAGCACCAGGGAATAGCGAATTTGTGGAAAGTCATCTAGCTCAGATCAATGCAATTTCTGTACATTTAATGTGCTGTATATCATTAACCCTTTGCTTTAAAGAGGTAGTTTACTAGTCAAATCTCTCCCAGCATATCATTAGAAGGAGGAAGACAATAAGAAGTAGACATGCAGATAATTAAGAAATTCTTATCTTAGGAAACTGAATACAAGTGAATTTGACCTTTTTCATATTATGAGTTTATCTTTTGGTATCCTGATTCTAAATTTAAAAATACAGAGAAACTATAAATCATATTTTTAGTTAAAAGCTTACAACTTTGTTACATTTCTTCAGTATAGTATACACAGAATTTAAGTGTTAGCTAGTTAGCTAGCCATGAAACAGGGGTAAGTGTTAATAAAAGATATAATTTTTAACTATTATATACTGTTTAAAAGTAATTTTGGTCTTTTAAAAATATATACCGTAAATCATAAAGCTTTGTGACTGCTCTTAAATGTTCTAAAGATCTGGGGTTTCATTTTAAATCTTATACATTCCAAGGATTATATAGGTGCTAGATTTTGAAAGTCCTCCTACTAACAGAACTGAACGAAGCTTATGTTTTCATATTACCCACATTCACTGTGTTGCCATGGGTTACCGAACCCATCCTCCTGGACCACTGAAATGCTGGAGGAAATTGTTAACAGATTTTCTCAGAGTGACCCTCCTACAGGGAGTCACAAGGATGCTTTTTTTTGTTTTCCCCAAAATTGAAAATTTTTTAAATATACATCTAATGTATTCTAAACCAGTTCACTGATTCTTATCAAAGATACAGTTGGTTCACCCAAATTTTAACCATCTATCCTTTTTAATCATATTCAACAACATTTCTAGTTTATTAATTTCTTTCTTGATTACCTTGAACTGAATTGTATCTTACACCATGCAAACCCATGGAACTTCTTCTTTGCCCCCAGTTCTATCACTTTAAATTATTGTGCCAGGTACTGTCAAATTGTTCCATTATTTGGATCTAGCCTACTGCTATCCTCAGAATAATGTTCAGTCAAACTCTTACAACAACAGATGGCAGAAATTAGACTGTGCTAAACCAAATGCTTCTTCAGCAATTTTTCATAACTAAAAAAGTCAAGAAAAATACAAGAGAAAATGAGTGAGCAAAAGAAAATGATTTGCAAATGAATGAAATTATGTTTATGTTTGAGACTTCTTTTCATTTGAAGTTTCAAATTTTGTTGTGAGGGTACCTTTGCACTAAATGAGTTAAGACCTAGGAGTTGTTCGATCCCAACTATCTCATCTTCTCCAAGACTCAGGGATGTTCACTGCATGATTGACAGCTCATGATAACACTAAGCCAATTAAGATGACTAAGGAGCTCACGAGCGCATTACAATGGCATTTGAAACCCACTCTAAGGTGCTAAAAAGAGGAAGAGGAAGAAATAGCAGCAGGGAAACACTCAGCAAATGCCCCAGCCCGCCCCTTGCCAGATCTTAGGAGGCTTTATTGTTCTTTGGGTAAGGCAAGATAATTCTCAGAAGAAACTCGGCTGGCTGAGAAGAGATTATTTTTAAATAACATACACAAATATTTAGGATTAGACTTGTTAGAATATGCAAGGAGCCCTAAAATCTGCTCTCTCATTATGCACAGGCTTCTACAGTGGGGTCCACTTAGAGGAAGTGCAAGATGAACCACTGGGGGAATGAAATAATATTAAATACTTTATTTAAAAATAAGTAGGCTGGGTGTGGTGACTCACACCTGTAATCCTCGCACTTTGGGAGACCAAGGCAGGCAGATCACTTGAGGTCAGGAGTTCAAGATCAGCCTGGCCAACATGGTGAAACTCCGTCTCTACTAAAAATACAAAAATTAGCCGGGTGTGGTGGCGGGCACCTTTAATCCCAGCTATTCAGGAGGCTGAGGCAGGAGAATTGCTTGAACCCAGGAGGCGGAGGTTGCAGTGAGCCGAGATGGCGCCACTGCACTCCAGCCTGCGTGACAGAGCAAGACCCTGTCTCAAAATAAAAATAAAAATAAATAAAAATAAGAAGTTATTTTACTAACATTGAACACGATTAAAAGTATACATATGAGTGTGTGTGTGTGTGTGTGTGTGAAATCTCAGTTTTCTCAGATTTTTTACATTTGTGTTGCTAAAATAGTAATTGGTGGCATCCTTGCAGGAATGCTGTGAGGACTAAATAAGGTAACACACAGGTACCAACATACCAAGTACATGCTCAATAAACAATGGTTTCCGCCCAGGTCCAGTGGCTCATGTCTATAATCTGAGCACGTTGGGAGGCCAAGGCAGGAGGACTCCTTGACCCCAGGAGTTTGAAACCAGCCTGGGTAACATGGCAAGACCCAGTCTAAAAAAAATTTTAAAATAGCCAGGTATGGTGGTATACAACTGTAGTCCCAGCTACCTGGGAGGCCGAGGTGGGAGGATTGCTTGATCCCAGGAGGTAGAGGTTGCAGTGAGCTACGATAGTACCACTGCACTCCAGCCTGGGTGACAAAGTGAGACCATCTTAAAAAACAATCCCAATTAACAACAATGATTTCCTTTGTTAGGGGAAAGGGAATTGAGGGTAAAGAGGCTCCTTTTTCATACTGACATTTCAGGAGCACACCAGAACTCCACTCTCTTTGAGGAAGCATGCTGTCAGACTGTGCTTATGTCCCAGGCCTGAGCCACTGCCGGGCTTCACACACACCTCCCGGGGGGGGCCTGACTCCACGACTGCAGAACCTTAAACCCCACCTCTAACAGGCCCACAGCACCAATCCCAGCCCGAGCACACTCCACCACGCTGCCTTGCAGAGGAAGCCTTGCACGCATATGGCTGCATCTCACAATGGAAACCTCCATTTCTGGCCCTTAGGCCAGGATGGTACACTACTATTTACTATGCCTCTGGCATCCCAAACAAACATTCTGTGTAACTCTCCGTGTGTTTAAATCACCCACATCAAGCAGGGTACACCATATGGAAAAACAAGATCTGCATGCTCCAGAAGCTATGCTTTGACTAAAGAAAGCCAATACTTGTGGAATGTTAAGTAGAAGAGGCTTTCCAAGTTCAATTAGTTGGGCATAACCAGAGAAAACAAGTTACTTAGTACCGTTTCCGTTCTTCTTTAGTTATTTTTCCCTTGATTTGAAGGAAGGGAAAGGATGTGTTGCAAATGAATAAGTAACATGGAAACTCAGGGCTACATGCAGCAAAGGTGGACAGCTTTGAGCTCCCAGATCCTGGCTGGTGCAGAGGTTCACAGGAGGTGGGTGCAGAGGGAAAACCCATTCCGCTCCTCCAGCTCAGGCTGTCATCCCGGAGCCCCGGGCCTGGCTGCCAAACCATCTGCTTGTAGCAGATGAAAAATTCACACATGTGAAAAGTGGACCTCCAATTCTAGCACCCTCCTTTATTTCCTATGTAACCCAGAGGCCATGCTGACCCGAGATTCCACTGGGCCCATCGCTACTTTTATAAACTCACCAAAGGAGGAACATGCACTTGGTTGGCAGGAGAGAGCCTACTGGCTTTACTTTCAAAATTGGCCTTGAAAGATGTCCCTTCGTTTCACAGCTTTCCTCTCTCAATTGTGCTTCTCTGAGACTGGTTTTTATTGCATATGCAAACACATCAGCACGCAGCTGAACCCGCAGCTCAGAAGGGGAGTTTTCTCCTTTACCTTCAACTGAAAAGTCTAAATAAGTATCTCAGAGTAAGCTATGTCTGATTATATGGGACACAATTTCAAGCCAAGTCCTCTTAGAGTTATATTCCACGGGAACATTGACTGCCGACTGCGCAGTGATTCTCTGCCATTTTCCCTTAGTTGGAAGTTCAAGGACAAATGAGCCCACTTAGATAAATGAATAATTCTGTAGATTTCCTTAGCAGAGCACATACCAAAATCAGTAAGAAACGGAATATTTGATTTCTGATAAATGAGTACCAAATATTAGGCGAAGAATCCCATTTAAAGCTGCTTTTAACTCTGTGCGGCACTACACAAGTTGCCCGCTAGTTCTCTTCTTCTGCATCCTCAGGTGTAAAACACTTAGAAACCAGTCAATCCTGTATAGTTATGTTCCAAAAGAAATAATCATATAGTAGCAAAGATGTACTAGGTTCTTACGGTGCGTCAGGCACTATGTTAATTATTTTGATTGCATTTGCGCATTTAATCCACATAACAACTATAAATTAGATACTATTTTATCCTCATCTTAAAGATAAGAAAACAGAGGCTAGACTGATAACATAGATTGTTAGGATTCCACAGCCAGCAAGTGGGTGCCAGCACCAATGTATGAATGTCTGATTTCAAAGCCCTAAATCACAGTGCTGCCTTACTGCATAAAGGCATTTGATGAACACAGACAGAAGCCACTCTCACAAATAAGGAAAAATCCACTTGACACTATTGCCATCTTCACTGTTCTGCTCTTTGGGACTTGTTCACTCTCTGGCTAAACAGTCTTTTTAAAAGCACTGTTAAAAAGTTATCCACATCTGCCCATTGTCTGCATTATAAACCGCCAGTTTGCAAATGTGGGGAAAATATGTCCAAATACTTCTTTCAGTTATTTGAAAACTAATGGAAATGAAAATCTCAATGAGTTCACTAGGTTAACAGAATGCCCCGTTCTAATCACAAGCTCTAGCACGTAATCTAAATGGAAGCTTTCTCTTAGACGTTTAGTGAGTTCAGAAGACGTTGTTTTATAATTTCACCAAAGATCCATGCCGGAATTCTTAAAAATCCTATGACCGAAGCTCATATCTCTACAACCCGGTGGTTATAGCTAAACTACCCCAGTTTCCTTCAGTTTGCTCCTCTGGGCCCCTGTGAGTGGGTCAAGATTACTGATCCACCACAATCACCCAGGTGGCTTCTTCGCATCAACCCCTGGGGCACCAAGCATGCATATGGTTAGAGAAAGACTCGAAATACAGAGTCCACTGAAGCCACTGGGAATGCCAGCAAGACCATGTGTCGCCGTATCTATACATTTAAACTGCTGTGTACCTGCTACCCATCTGGCACTCGCTAGACACTGGGAGCACAAAACCAAGTCAGACCCAAGCCACGGCCTGAAAGCGTTTCCAGTCTAGATGGAGGGTGAGGCAAGAAAATGGCAGATGTGTCGGTTATTTCAGAGGTGTGTGCAAGAAGTGCTGCCGGAGCACGGAGAAGGAGCAGCTCAGTCACACCCCATCAGGTTTCCTCGAGGAACTAAGTTCTAAACACTAGGAGGAAGCAAATAGGAAGTAGAGGGAAGGGGGTGTTATTGGAAAGGGGAAAACAAAAGGGCTCTGGAAAGGTCACCATAGGAAGACGACATGGTTGCAAAGTAAAACTCAACTGTACTTTTTTGTGTAGCTTATGTGCAAGTCACTCTTTATATCAATATTTTGAAGTGACAACGATTGAGATCCCGTTGTGATTCTATATAGGTGTCTGATGCAATTCTCAGTTTTATACTGCAGAAACCAATGCTGGCTCTTTTAATATTAGGTTGGTGGAAAAGTCATTGCAGTTTTGGCCATTACTTTGAATGGCAAAATCAGTCATAGGGATATCATGTTTCCATTGTACCAAGCTTAGTTCTAAGTGCTTTACACATATTAATTCACCCAAAGCCCAATGAGTAGGTACCATTATTATTCCCATGTTGCAGGTAAGGAAGCTGAGGTCCTGAGAAAATCAGTAGTTTCTCCAGGTTTACCTGGCTAGTGATGGTAACATTGAACTATGAAGCCAAGCCACGTGGTCCACATCTCTGCTCTAAATCACCAGCTACACAGCCTCTCAAGAAAGAGAACACAGTAAAATACACTGAGTAACTCAAGGATCCCAGGGAGGGCTGGAGACCCAGGCTTGAAGCATGCAGCCAGAGCCGCTTCAATAAGGACACCTCTGCAGCCACCACCAAGCACGAACCTGCAGCTGGCACCGCTAGCAAGGTCACATGGGGCACCGCCTGCCGGCTGCCACCTCTGGCCTCCGAATGCCATCATGCTACACCACCACATCCAGGGACTCTGTCTCACAGTCCCCATCATCTTACCTTACTAGCACCAGATTGGAAGTCATAAGAAGGGAATATCCAATGGGTGAAACCCAGGTCTCTGGCCCCTGCCCTCCACGTAAGGAAGGCCAGGAAAGTAACTACACAGCAATTTCAGCATCTTCACAGAGAATGCGGGCGCTGCCTTCCACCAAGGCTCAGGAGGCGGACTAGTGTCCTGCGGCTGCTGGAACTAGCACCGCACAGTGGGCGGATTAAAGCAACAGAAATAGGTGCCCTCCCAGCTCTGATGCTAGAAGCGGAAACCCCAGGTGTCAGTAGGATTGTTTCCTTCCCGGACCCTGAGGGTGAAGCAATCCCATGCCTCTCTCCCAGCCTCTGGTGGTGGCTGGCGGTCCCGGGCCTTCCCTCATTTGTAGACACATCACTCCCACCTCTGCCGCTCTTGTCACATGGTATTCTCCCTGTGTCTCTTTTCATCTTCTTATAAGAACACCAGTCATATGGATTTAGGGCTCACCTATTCCAGTACTTAACTCGGTTAAGCCACAGTGACCTGATTTCCAAATAAGGGCACATTCACAGGTACCAGGGGTTAGGACTTGAACATATCTTTTGGGCAGACACATTTGACGTGTAACAATGGGGAGTGACACAGACACTGAAAAGAGGTTCAGATACTGGGCAGCCAAAAAGGAAAAAAAAAGGACAAATACCCCATGCACCTCAGTCACTATGGCGGCCTTCAATTTCTCTAATAACGAGACAATTTCAAAGCAAAAGTTGGATATGCCAAAGGCAATAAATGGCATATTAGCTCTCTTAGGGGAACCGACCAGACAGGAATCTGTAGGGGTGAGAAGGCAGTGTTAATTGCAGAGGATGGCTCCTCCCTCTGAAACTACGGCCATCAGACGGATAAGGCCAGGCAATAGTCCTGCTACCCCTACTGCCCACAGGCATCTGCCAAATCTCTCTCTTTTATCTTCAAAAAGAGAAAACTTGGCCTGGAGGGGCCATCACGGATTAAAGTAGAAAGATAAATGGAGATTTTGACTGTGTGTATGAGTTACCTAAGCCATAATTTTTCAGTGGGATAGGTATATGACAGATGTTTGAAATATACATTATTTACATAGCTGGCCTAGTCTTTTGTGCTGCTACTTGCAGAGTTCTCTTTTCAGATCTGACTATAGATATCAAAAACATATCCCTTCTATCAACAATGCAGTGGCTTCTGAATAAATGAGAACACTAATAAAATAAATCCAAGAATTCAAGGGCACTTTACTTTGAGGAACAGGAAAGCAGACAATCTCCAAGAAATCCTAGCCTCGAGTTTCCAGGCTTCAGAAACCCAAGGAGAACTCTGAGTTAACAGAATCCAACTGAGCCTCCTTCTGCTGGAAATAAAAATCGGTCATCTGCTCCCCTCCAAGAAGGGGAACAGAAAGCACAGACAGCCAAGCTATTCTCATGTTCACAACGAACACTGCCGCACACATGACCTCCAACCTATATGCCTTTATTGTTCACCTGTATACCTGAAAACCCTCTGTGGTTGGAATATCAAACCACTAGCCCAAAATGGAACTCATTCTCCACTCACTTTCTGCAGGTTCCTGGTCATTTACTGTATTCTTCCAACAACAACAAAATCTGTTGCACCTTTTTTATTTTTATTTTTATTTTTGAGACAGGGTCTCCTTCTGTCACCCAGGCTGGAGTGCAGTGGCACAATCTCTGCTCACTGTGGCCTCAACCTCCCCAGGCTCAGGTGATCCTCCCGCTCAGCCTCTCGAGTAGCTGGGACTACAGGCACATGCCATCAAGTGTGGCTAAGTTTTGTATCTTTTGTAGACGGGGTTTCGCCATGTTCACCTTTATTTTTCTTTCACCTCTTAAACCCAACCACGTACAAAGAACAGCCAGTTCCTTTGTTCTCCCAGATTCTCCCTTTCCTCTTCATAACCCTTTCTACCTTCTGCCATCCCTCCTCCCTTGGCCTACTCAGGTTTTCCACTACATGGTGTGAGTACCACTCAGGCACATGGGTTCATTTCGGGTAGTATCTAGTTGAATATTTTTTACTAAAATAATTAAACGTCCATTTTAATAGGGATTAGGAAAAAATATAATTATCAAGGGAAACCCATAATTTCATAGGAAATGCAAAATTTTCTCTTTAATTCACTTAAATACAAAAGTAGATCAAGTTAAAGAGAAGTATTAAATAGGTAGCGGACCAGGCGCGGTGGCTCAAGCCTGTAATCCCAGCACTTTGGGAGGCCGAGACGGGCGGATCACGAGGTCAGGAGATCGAGACCATGCTGGCTAACACAGTGAAACCCCGTCTCTACTAAAAAATACAAAAAATTAGCCGGGCGAGGTGGCGGGCGCCTGTAGTCCCAGCTACTCGGGAGGCTGAGGCAGGAGAATGGCGTGAACCCAGGAGGCGGAGCTTGCAGTGAGCTGAGATCCGGCCACTGCACTCCAGCCTGGGCGACAGAATGAGACTCCGTCTCAAAAAAAAAAAAAAAAAAAATAGGTAGCAATGTAGGTGGTATGCAGACATATTTTTAACATCTTGAGGGTGGTGTGCTAATAATGCCTAGCAGTGCTGGGACACACAGTTTTTTTGTTTGTTTGTTTTGCTCCCCCCACCCCACTGACAAAGTCTTGCTCTGTCACCCAGTCTGGAGTACAGTGATGCGATCTCGGCTTACTGCAACCTCCACCTCCAGGGTTCAAGGGATTATCCTGCCTCAGCCTCCCGAGTAGCTGGGATTACAGGCACACACCACCACCACACCCAGCTAATTTTTGTATTCTTAGTACAGACGGGGTTTCACCGTGTTAGCCAGGCTGGTCTTGAACTCATGACCCTATGATCCACCTGCCTTGGCCTCCCAAAGGGCTGGGATTATAGGCGCACGTGAACCACTGCGCCCGGCCCAGGACACACTGTTCTGTGGTCGTCGTCTTACTGCTTGATCACCACATCAACCCCCAAACACCTCCCCTCCGGTCTCCCAGGCTGTAAACATTCAAAACATGCATCTACCCAGGAAGCCACTATCTGACACCTCTTTAAAAAGGTTCCTTTCGTCATTTCTCTCCCCAAATCACAAATGCGTTACCTACCCCACAAACTCTGAATCCACCCAAATTTCAAGATCCCACACATTATTTCTAGTAGCATCCCAGAGTTACAGTAAGACAAATTTCACACATCCATTTTCATTTCCAGCTTCATGGCTTAGTTTGTATTGCTTCCTCAACCTCCCCCAAATCCTTCTTCTCCATCTCTTCAAATCAACCCACTTCTTCAAGACCCAAGTAAGTCCTCCCTCCAGGCAGCCTTTTCTAAGCAACATCCTTCTGTTCTCGGAACTCCAGTTCTACTTGTAGCAACCACATCAACCAACTCAACTTGACTCTTGATTGTATCCTATTATTTAGTACTTTCTAATCATCCACTCGTAGCTTGCTGGTCCTGGTTCTACCAATCACAATGGAAGATCTTTTCAAAAGTAGGATCTTAGAATACATACTTGTACCTTCTGCAGTTACAAGAAGGTGACTCATATTAGGACTTCAAGACTTCATTCAACTTTCTAAGAAGTCATGTTTTAGTCACTCATCCCATACACATTTACTGTGTGCCTGATACATGCCAAGCTCTGTGGTTGCTGGCAAAATAGAGATGTGAATAAGGCAGGTACTATCAGTGAGGATTTCACCATCCAGACTGGAGACGCACATGGATTATAAACTCGTGGTGCGGCACAATGTGACCGTGTTGCGGCACAATGTGACCGTGTTGCTGTAACACAAGTACAAAACAAACATCATGGGAGCAATTCACTCTGGAAAGGATCTGAGAGACGATGCAAGAGAAGGGGGCATAGGAGCTGGTTCTGGAAGGCTAAAGAGGATTCTATCAGAACTGTAAGGATGGAGGACGCCTTCTGGGCAAAGTCACATAAACTACAACAGGTACACAAGGTGACAGGCACTGCCGCAGGTAAAGAGCTCCCAGAGCCCAAAGCGCGGGGTGAGGTGAACAGGGGGGAAAGAGAAGAAGAGGTGGAAAAAGTGAGGGAGGTTATACTGTGATGTGCCCTGGTCTATGATTTCATCCACAGGCGTGATGGATGGGAACACTGGCAAGGGAAGCAACACGAGCAATTTTGCTTTAGGAGAGATTTTAAAATAACAAAACCAAAACAAAACCATCAAAGCCCTCGGGGGACATCAGGAGGATGGAAGGAACTGGAAGAGAGGTATGTTTGGAAGATAGAGTAATAGAACAGAAAAAGAGTTCAGCAACAGAGATGGAAGAGGAAGAGACAGGTTTTAGAAACATTTAAGTGGGAGGAACAAATAGAATTTTCTGATTGACTCGTTGCGCATTCTGATGTTAAAAAAGACTAGCCCTTTCCTACTTCAGGAAAAGTTTACTCCCTACTTAAAAAATCACCCACGTCCTTTCTTTCTTGTGTTACTGTGGATAAGGTCAATTTGGAGTAGACTGTATCTATACTCTCACCAACTAGAAGAACCTCTACTTTATACCTTATAGATTAGGCATCACACACTATAACTGATTTACAAAAGCATGTCCTAAATTCAAAAGTTAGCACAGTACCCACTGGCAAGGGTCCAAGCAGATTGTGCTTTTAGTTAAAACCTGCGTTCAGCCTAAGCAATCGTGTACCAAAGAGTATACCATTGTCTGAATTGTCCTAAGTCTCCGGGGGGTAGGGAATTTAAGGCCAGAATTGCTCTGGAGGTGCAGAAGTGTAAGGTTTTTATACAATATACTCATATTCCTTTCTTTCAAATAAAAACATTGGAAAGAATGTAAAAGATATTGAAATACCAAGAGAGGTGACCTTTTGTAAGCCCACTCACGTTCTCCTGGGAAATAAAGAATAAAGTCATTCACCACCAAGTGTAATGTTCCTCACTTCCACTCGCCTGATGAAAGGAGTCAACACAGGTAGTTTCAAATTAAAACACAGTTGGAGCGGCTAGGCGGAAAATGGATCTTCGCAAAGAGGGAAAGGGACGTGACGGGCTGCTGTTTATTAAAACTTGCATATGATTACAACTTACCAGGTCTTAATTTACTTCCTCCTCCCTCATTACTCTGGTCACCAGGGCGAGTCCTAAAATGCATACATTTCATGTAACATTTCAGGATGACGGGAAATAGGATTGTACGGCAAAATGAGCACTATTCCCACATACGGGAGGCACCTGACTCCAAAAAGTAGAAGAGGGCCGAGCTTTTGTGCAACGATTCATGTGTAAGTGCTCAGAAGTCTTGCACTTGCTCATTACAGAGCCACTGCGGAGCCGAATTCTGTAATGGCAGCACGGAAGTGGAGGACTCTTACAGATGGAGGGAGGGGATGGAGGGAGGTCATATTACTCGCCAGGGACACAGCTGGTTTGTGGCAGGCCCAGATTAGAACCTCCAGTGTCCATCCTCCACTCCCAGAAAACGCTCATGTCTCTTAAAATAACAGAACATAAGGAACTGGAACACACAGTCAAATGTGCCCCAGAATTAGTTTCTATAAACCAAAAACTAATAAACTAATCAAGGTGATGAGCTGGCCATTCTTCCCCAGCAGACAGAACTGCTTTCCAATTTCTTGTAATGTCAGTTTAGAGCTTTTGTTTTGTCTTTCTTTTCAAAGCCTTTAAAATCACAGTATTCAAAAGGCACACTTTACTCCTTAAAGATGTTATCAAAATGATAAGCATCAGACTAAAATGGGCCAGGACTTCGCTTTCTCATTCATAAACAAAGCTTTTAAGGATCATGTGCTGTAGAACCTGTATGATGAAAAAATTACTTTCCATGCTTGATCAATAAGAATGTCCCCCAAAGCTTTGATGGTATTATATATGGAATATAAAGAGGTGCCCATCCCCAGGGCTGGGGGATGGGGTAGTGAAGGAAATGAAAAGTTAGCAGCATCATTCTTGTGAAGAGATTACAGTTCACATAATTCTAACAGAGAAAGCTCTAACAACTTCATCAACCGCAGGTTTGGGGCCTTGAAAATCATTTCACAGAGACAAATGAGCATGTTTTCATATATAAAGTACTAAGTGTTCGTGATACAGATCTGCTCCTCTGTGAGGAGTTTCACTTTTATCTCTAGTTCATGAATATCGTAACTTCTAGTTTTAGAAAACGCACAAGAATCATCCCACATCCATTTGGTCCAACCCCTTTTCTTCTTAAGATAATGCCATGCACTTTTTATTATTCATCTTGATTTGAACAAAAGACAAGATCTTCCCCTTTCTGCCCAGAAACCACCACTGGGAAATTAATATTCAAGATGAACAATGAAGTCATCTCATGGCCTGTGAACTTACTGGTTGCTAGGAAGCTCATGAATTCTTAGGATTTCTTCAGATTTGGTAGCATGAGTTGGGAGCTTAAACAGTCCCATAAGGCATAGTCTTCGAGACTTAAAGTTTCAGAATTCCCTAACTGTCCTTTTGCAAGACCTCTCTAGTTTATAGGTGCCCGCTCTAACCTCTTGGGCTTAAGTGTAGTTTTTCCTGAAGGTATTGGAAAGGCCAAGGCTAAATGTCAAGCCTATTGCTATAAATCACATTTCACACTGGTAATTACTTATTCGTGGAGCAAAGACTGTTTGAAATGGTGCTGTCTCATTAGAAAGCTATTACAGAAGCCTACAATTTTGCTTGAAGCACCTACTGCGTGATATGGGACGCTAGACCAAAAGGAAAATTATTAATAGCTATTTCTTGAAATTCCCAAGGCTCTCTCATGTCCTGAAGCTTTTACTAAGTGATTGTTTCCCACAATTTTCAGGAATATTTGTTGAGGGAGGGGGTCTAAAAATAGTCTCTTAACTGAAGTTATTTTAAGTCATTTAGTACATTTCTGAAAGGCTTATCTTGTCCTTAGAACCCAAGTAATTTCCCCACAACAAAAACCTTTTTACTAAAAATCAAGTATGAGGATACCAGTAGTAATTAAATCAAATGGCTGGACAAACAGAAAGTAGAAATATGAAAGGCCTCATGTGTTTCTAAGAGGTTTCATTTTCTACTCAATATTTTATGTGACAAAGGTTCCGTTTGTATCCAAAGTCACTAACTTGATAAAAGTGGATCTCCTTTACATTTCCTAAAAGGACGAGAATGTCTTATAAATCATTTCCAAGTGTTTCAATATATCATCTATTTCTATCAACACCCACATTTTGAAAGGAGCCATATTTGTAAAGGAAATACATGAAGATACACATCCTTCCCAACCCAACCCCCAAAAGAGTTGCACATGAGAAAGACTCCACCTACTCTCCCAATGTTCATTGTAGGTGTTTGTCTTCATGTTTACTATTTCCTCCCATAGCAGCAACACCTGCTTCTTATTCCATGTATCAACTAATATTTAAAATAAAGAATAAACGACAAGCCTCCCTCCCTGGGCAAGAACCATGTTATATCCAACCGTACAACCCCATGAGAATCCAGCAAGGCACTGTGCTCTTCGGGGGCACTCCAGAAAAATGCTGAATGAATGATGGAACTTTTCTTCCATCTTTTGGTCTTCAGATTTCTCAGCAGTAACCTAACATTGAATCTGAACAGAAAACTGCCAACCTGAAACAGGTTATCCTTCATTATCACCATAGGACCATCTTACCATCTGCGGATCAAGAAATGAAATAAGGGAATCAAATACAATTAAAAGCTTCTTCCTCAAGCCCTCAAAAATGCCTCATAGCACCTGCAATAGCAGACAAGTTCTTTTGCAAAGAATGAAAATGTGATAACGAGGTAATGCCGAGATAGATTTAAAAAAAAAAAAAAAAAAAAAAACCGGCTCCCTGGAAATGTGCCTGAATCATGAAACACAGTGTTGCAGGTTTGTTGAAGAAATGATGGCCACCAGCCCTCCTATAGCTTCACACTTGGTGTCAGGACAGGTTCCTTAGGAGGCATAAGGGGAACTGTGTAAGTGTGGAATGAAGACATTCAAACCCTAAGTACATGAAACCCAGGATTATCTGAACACTCAGGGCAGACATGGGTTTATGTACATACATGTTTTGAGGTTAGGTTTGGATCTAGGTGTGTTTCAAAATTTACTGCCACAAGTCTGAGGAATATAGCAACCACAGCAGCGACTGAAATGACTGAAGCAGAAACTGTAGTTGTCACTTTCTTTACGAATTTGGCTTTTCACGAAAGGGAAAATCAAGGAGCTTTATTGCCAAAATAGTACAACATCCTTATGTCGCCTGATTTTGCAATAAAAAAGATGGTTCTTTTATTTAGGCTTTACGTTCGTGGAAATGCGGTCGCAAGGCATTTTTGAAGCATGAGATGCTGACCCCAGTTAAAAAGGACTTGCTGTTTTAGGAGAAAGAGAGTAAAGCTAGACTCTAAGTACCAACCACAAGCTTAAAATGATCTTCCCAGTTAAGACAGGGCTCAGAGTGATTTGGTACAGTATGTGGTTTGAAAGAAAATCTCGGTTCTTCCATTACAGTGTGCTTAGAAGAAAATCAAAATTTTTCTCTGAATGAAAAATAAATAAAAACCGATGCCTTACACATCATTACATACAAGTGGTTAACGAGAAGTAAGGAGAAGGCAACAGAAGCTTTCCAGGCTTTTCCTCCTTCAGCATTTCCCTCAAGAATTTCATCCCTGGGTTCCCAAATCAAACCAAAGCCATTCCGTTGTATTTCCAAAAAAAGAACTGGCTCCTTCAGGAAGGCTTTTCACAGCACTGCATTTTAAGCGGAAATCTTTTCTGAAGCCTCCCTTTTCCATTTACCGTTTTGTTTGTCCTTCCTGTCTGACGTGCAAATACATGATACAGCCTCCATTCTTTCCATACAGCCTAACTCAAAGCAACATATGTTAAATCCACACAGAATCATGTGAGCATTCAATCCGCATCCACACCATTACCCCCACAGAACGCATTCCGTGAGCTCCAACACAGTTCTCTGCGTGCAAATCAGACGAGCCTGGGATGTCTGCAGGACTCTCCCCTGACTCAGCCCATCCAGAGCTGCGCATGGAACCTGTTCCTTTTGGAGAACAGGGGGCTGCTGGAAATACCCACTCAGATAACCGGCCACCACGCAGGAGCCAGCAAGCCTGGCACTGCAGGCAACCCTGGGCGCAGGATCCTCCACAAAGCTCGAGGAGGCTGCAGCGCGGGGGCTTGCAGTCATTTATCTCCCTGCAGCCAAAACGCCCGGCTCGTCCCCCCTCCCTCGTTTTACCTAACTAATAGCTCTCCAACCCCATATTGAGAGGGCCTGCTGTGGATCTTGCGGAGGTACAAAATGGTGGATGGGAGCTAATTTTTTCCTGCTTTCCCCATAACTTATCGCATCCATCACTGCCCGTCCTCTCCTCCAAGCACGCGGGCCGCGGGATACCGAGCACATCCCGCGGCCCCGGCGCGGGGGCAGAAATGCGGTCACCAACCAACCTGATGTCATGTAGCCCCGCGAAGCCTGGGGCGCAAAGGCCGCGGGGAAGCGCTTGTGCAGGCGGTAGTCCTTCTCGCTGCGGGACCTCATGCGGTCCGAGGCCCGGTCCGAGAAATCCGAGCTAGGCCAGGCTCGCCGCAAGGTTGTGCTCCGGGTCTTCTTCATGGTGGGGAGGGCGACCTGCCGCCCCGATCCTCGGGGCCTCAGCGCCGGGGCGCAGCGCGCTCCTTCATCCGTCTACGGCGGGCACGACCCGGGCGGACTCTGCGCACATTTTCCCAGCCCCTCCTCGTCGGCGTCTACACCGCCAGCGGCGGGTCCGGCCCTCCCCACGCCCCCCCACACCCCCACGGCGAAGGCTCCGATTTTACACACGTCCCACAATGCATTACACTTCATTTGCAATCCGCCCGGCTTATAGCTTCCAGATTCCTGGGGGGAAAGGCACGTTAGGAGGCTCCCCGGCCCGGAGGAGGCGGGGAGGGGGCGGGCGGGGTGGGGGCGCCGAGACTTGCAGCGTGAAGGCAATGGGAGCGCAGACAATGGCCCGATTCAGCGCAGGAGTGCTTGGCCAACTGGGAGCCACGGCACAAAAGACCCAAACAAATGAGGCAGCCGAGGCCTCCGGGGCTGACCCGGGATCGGGCGTGCGGGAGTCCGGAGGGGCGGCGGCAGGCCCTCCGCGCCGGGCGGCTCAGCGCGAGGCGTGGGGATGACAGTGTCCGAGTCGTGTCCCCGCGGGCCTATCAGCCGCACGGCCCGCAGTCCCTGGCGCTGGCTGGCTCTGCCTCCGCTGCAGTCCCCGGGAGGCAGTCTTCATCACAGAGGCTCGAGCCGGGGGCGCGTGTGCACAGGATCCGAGCAGGCTCTGCAGACAGCAGCTGCGGCGGGCGGGCTCCTGCGGAATCCAGGAAGAGCCCGCGTCGTCCCCACGACTGCAGCGCCTCGTCAATCTTCCCCTTGCCGAGGTTCCGGGCGCTGTGCGTGCGTGCGCGCGGGTGGGTGGCTGGGTGGGTGCGCCGACACGCATGTGCCCCCTACACATGCATGCTCCTACTTACTGGACGAGGCGGCGACGGAGCCATGGCTGCCAAGGACGCCGAGCCTGCGATCGACCCCCGCGCGGTGGCAGCGCTGCTCGGGCGCGAGCGCGCGGAACGGCTATTGAAGGGCAGGAAGCAGGACAGCCGCCCAGTCTCATGCTAATCACCAGGCTGCCTTAAGTTAGAGCGTGGTTCCCATCAGGCTTCTCATTTTCATGTAAAACACCCGGCGGCGGCGCAGGGACCTTGGCTGCTGCCCCAGGCTGGAGCCAGCGCTTGGATATTTACATATTTTTAGGATGGTCCCTCCCCCTCGGAGAGAGACAGCGAGCCAGCCTTCGTGGGAACGGGGAGATCTGCGGTGCCCTGCCTGGCCCACCTGCGCCAACCCCAACGGAAGCTAAAGCCAGAGGGAGGGGGCGCCACGGCGAGCTCCCCCACAACCGCACTCGCCGGGGCGCCAGGTCCACGCAGCCTGGAAGACGCAATGCAAGTGGCCTGCAGCGTTTCCTTTCTCCCTCTGGAGTCCCGGTGTAAGTCACCGCCAGCCGGCTACACTGCATTCAGGTCCACAGCTCTTTAGATGGCACGGCTCTGCACAGCTGTTTCTGGTCCAACAACCAATCGCTAAAGGACAACAACGCGCGCGGCGCGCGAGGGGAGGAGCGGCCAATGCGCCGCCCGGGCCGGGGCGATGGGCCTGGGACGCGGGCCCGGGACCCGGAGGTCACGCCGAGTTAAAGGCGCCCAGCCACGTTGCTGCTAACCCCAACCATGCTCTGCCACTGCCGTTCATTCAAAAACGGTTATCTCCTCGATTTGGGTTTCCAAAAATGCTTTGGTACAGTAAACAACGACAAAAATAAGCCTGATTTCCTTTTTCAGTGCTGCATTTTATTTGACTTGTTGATGCATTTTTTCATCTGTGACAATGCAACGTTCAAAATCATATTTATGCTGTTGTTTCATATTCACAGGTGCCAAGACGCAGAGACAGGGATGTTAAATCTTTATGGGGATATGCTTTTAACAGGCTGATATCGCAAAAACAAGCCAGTGGATTCTAGCTGCTTAGGATTCAGGAACTTCTAACACAATCCGTGCTATTCCAAGGCTTGAATTCTTTGAGGTGGGTAGCAAGGATCTTGAAGAACCAGGCAGAGCAGGATGGCGTTAAGCCACAGGCATTATAAAATCTAGAATTAGAGCTCCCCTCATTCAGATCTCAAGACCGCCTTCTATAACCTGTGGCCACTGTACTACCTCTTGAGATACCCAGGATAAATAAAGAAGTAATCAGTAAGTAGCCTACGGAATTTATATTTACAAAATCAAAATGTATTACTAGGCAGGGCGCAGTGGCTCACGCCTGTAATCCCAGCACTTTGGGAGGCCGAGGCGGGTGGATCACGAGGTCAGGAGATCCAGACCATCCTGGCTAACATGGTGAAACCCCGTCTCTACTAAATATACAAAAAATTAGCCGGGCGTAGTGGCGGGCGCCTGTAGTCCCAGCTACTCGGGAGGCTGAGGCAGGAGAATGGCGGGAACCCGGGAGGCGGAGCTTGCAGTGAGCCGAGATCGCGCCACTGCACTCCAGCCTGGGCGACAGAGCAAGACTCTGTCCACCCCCCTCAAAAAAAAATAAATGGATTACTGTCAACCAATTCACTAATGTTCTGTATTTTTTTGTTTTTAATTAGGAAAGGATAGTCCCCCAAAAGGCATTTTTAGTTCAATGTCTTCCTGTAAGAGAACTGCTAAGAACAGAAAGATTACAGATTTAGAAATTATAGAAAGCTAGCTGTATAAAGCAGGGATCCCCAATTCCCAGGCCATGGACTGCTTGGATATTTACCTACCCCACGGATATTTATGGACCCCATGCAGCTTCTAGTCCCTGGCCCCTTAGGAACCAGGCAGCACAGCAGGAGGTGGGCAGTGAAGCTTCATCTGTATTTACAACAGTTCTCCATTGCTTGCTGGCATTACTTCCTGAGCTCAGCCTCCTGTCAGATCAGCAGCCACATTAGATTCTCATAGGAGCACGAACCCTATTGTGAACCACGCTTGGAGGGATCTGGGTTGCATGCTCCTTATGAGAATCTAATGCCTGATGATCTGTCACTGTCTCCCATCACCTCCAGATGGGACTGCCTAGTTGCAGAAAAACAAGCTCAGGGCTCCCACTGATTCCACATGATGGTGAATTGTATACTTATTTCATTATATATTACAATCTAATAATAAAAGAAATAAAGTGCACAATAAATTTAATACACTCGAATCATCCCAAAACCTTCTACCCTCCAACCCTACCCCCACCCTGGTCCAAGGAACAACTGTCTTCCACGAAACTGGTGCCCAATGTGAAAAAGGTTGGGGACCGCTGGTGTAAAGGATCATAAAGGTAATAATAAATTGTAGTAATGAATGTAGGATAACTGACATTTAGATATTTCAATTCAACAATTACTCAGTACCTCCCAAGAGCCAAAAGCGGTTATATGAATGATTATAATAGCTATGACTTAAGGCTAATGGTGACTGCTGTGGCAACTGTGATAGTCATTCATTCAGCAAACAATGACTGACTGTCTAGAATATGTGAGCCCTGGGATGGGTGCTAGGCACACAGAGCACCACACATGACCCTGCAGCAAACCATCTAGTAGGGAAGAGAAACAGTAGGCAAATAAACGCAGAAATTGTGCTAAGTTCTATGAAGAACAATAACCTCTCTAAGAAATGACAGTTGAGCTGAGACCTACAGTATGAGGAGCCACTCAAGCAGAGTGGGGGAGACGGGGTTACAGAAAGGGGGAGCAGTCTGTGTAAAGGCCCTGGGGTAGAAGGGATCTTGACTTCTGTTGGAGGAAGTGGAAAAAGGCCACTGTGGCTGAAATTGGAGCATAGTAAGAGGGAGGTTTGTGATGAGGTCATGGAAGGATGCAGAGCCAGATCATGCCGGGACTTGCAGCCCATGGTAAAGGTTTTATATTCTATTCCAAGTGCAGTGTGAACCGCTGAAGGGTTTGGATAAAAGAAGCAATGATATTTTTAGAATTTCTATACAGAAGAATAGGGAATCTGTTTGAAGGGAGAGATTGGCTAAGAATTTTCTGGAAGTAAGTTTGAATTGCACTTGATTAAACTGAGAAAATATTAATTGTTCATATGAAAGAAGGGAGGTGAGTTGATGGACATTTGGGGAGAAGAGCTACAGCTCCACTCAGCCACCTCCAAATGCAGACCTTGCAGAGGGGTGACATGATCCAGTGTTTGTGGCCAACTAGCCTGATGTAGAAGAATTAGGGGATACATAGGCTGAGTTAGCTGAATCGGATCAGATGGCAAAGTAGGTATGGGTGGTGAAGTAATTTATCCATCCAAATTGGGGACAATGCTGAATAGTGCTATGAAGGGAAGGCTTAAATCTAGCAAACAGCGTATTGTGAAACCAGTCCAATCTGAAGAAAATGGAGGTCCCTGTTACTATAGCCACTATTAAAATCAGACTCAGTCTGTCCATCTGTGTTATGGAAAGAGTCACTCTGGTCAGTTTCAGATCTCTAAACCGACCTCAGACAATCATGGATCTGAGCCATGAGTTGTCCATCAAGCAAGCTCAGTTTTGTAACCCAGTATTCAATATTAGGAAAGTTAGAATTAAATGATAAAGCAAATTGATTTTATAGCATCAGTATTCTTTAATCAGGCTTTTAAAATGTGTATATTTGGCATTTTCATATCAGACAGATTAGAGACACTAATTAGACAGATTTGCTTTGTGACTCTAATTCAAATGTATAATTGATTTTACACTTGTAATCTTAAATTGAAAGGTATACAAATTTTGACTTGAAATCCTTTTCATTTAAAACTTTAGTTTATTAGCTTTGCTATAGTTGAATGAAATGAGAGTTAGAAGAATGTAAACTCCACGAGGATGAGGGACATTTTCTGTCTTATTCATTGTTGCTCATTGTTCTGTTTTGTTCAGAACTATATCCCCAATGGCTAGCAATGGTTGGCACATATTTGATGACTACTGAAGACCCAGTAGAGTACTGGGGAAAATTTGGGTTGAAGCCTTCCTAGTCAGATATATTAAGTACTTTTTAAAAATCAAGTATACCAAGTGTATGACATCAGAGACACAAGCCACAAAAGAAAAAAAAACAGAAAAATTGACTTAATGAAATTTTTAAAATGTGTGCATCAGAAGACAGTCAACAGAGAAAAGACAATCCACAGAATGGGAGAAAATATTTACAAATCATATATCTGATAAGGGACTGATATCCAGAGTATGTAGAGAACTCCTAAATCTCAACAACAAAAAAACAAACAACTAGATTCAAAAATGGACAAAGGACTTGAATAGAGATTTCTGTGAAGAATATATCCAAATGAGCAGTAAGCATATGAAAAGATATTCAGTATCGGTAATCATTAGAGAAACGCAAATCAAAACTACAATGAGATACCAACTCACACCCATTAGCATGGCTACTATCAAAAAAAAAAAAAAAACCCAAAAACCAGAAAATAACAAACGTTGGCAATTATGTGGAGAAACTGGAACCCTTGTGCACTGTTGGTAGGCAAGCAAAACGGTACAGCCACTGTGGAAAACAGTATGGCAACTCCTCAAAAACTTAAAAATAGAATTACCATATGATCCAGCAATTCCACTTCTAGATATACCTGCAAATTGAAAGCAGGGACTCGAAGAGATATCTGGACCCTCCCTATATTCATAGCAACATTATTCACAATAGTTAAAACATGGGTGCAACCCAAGTACCCAATGAGGGATGAGTGGATAAGCAAAATGCAATATATACATATAATGGACTCTATTCAGCATTCTAAAGAAAGGAAATCCTGTCCAATGCTACAACAGGATGAACCTTGAAAACAGAATGCTAAGTGAAAGAAGTCAGTCACAGAAAGAAAAATACTGCATAATTCCACTTATATAAAGTACTTAGAATAGTCAAAATGATAATGACACAAAGGAGAATGGTGGTTGCCAGGGGCTGGAGGAAACGTGAAAAGAGGGGTCGTTGTTCGAGTTGTTGTTTAATTGGTAGAGAGTTTCCATTTTACAAAAGGAAAGGAATTATGGAGATAGATGGTGGTAATGGATGCATAACGTTATGTATATATTTAACTTAACTGGACTATACACTTAAAAATGATTAAGATGGTAAATTTTATGTTATGTGTATTTTAACTCAATAAAAATAGTAATACATTTTAAAAATTAAATAAACCAAATTTATAGAGGCAATTTAAACATTTAAGGGAATGTATTTAAAGATGTTTCTAAGTAGGGCTAATTGTTAAGAAAAGGGGATTTAGTGTTCCATTCGAGTTGATCAAATGTTTTTCAGAGGCCCCAAGAGTTACAGTTTTTATTTTTTACTTAAAAATGCAAAATTTACAAATAGAATAAATTGAATCTGAAACCTTAAGGAAATTTTGATTTTTCAATTTGCATCTCTAGTAAAGGAAAACTTGAAGTTTGAATTTTTAAACTTGTATCTCCAGTATATGGAACATTCATTAAAAACCTAAGCATCTGAACACAATCTTTCCTGTGGGTTGGAATCAACTTCTTCCAAACTCCTGTTAATGTTGATATTCTGACCTCCTCCCATGGATCACAAATGTTCTTAATGGCATCTAGAATGGTGAATCCTTTCCAGAAAGTTTCCAATTTATTGTACCCAGATCCATCAGAGGAATCATGATCTATGGCAGCTACAGCCTCATGAAAAGTATTTATTTCTTAAATAATAAGACTTGAAAATCAAAATTACTCCTTAATCCATGGGCTACTGCAAAATGAACATTGTGTTATCAGGCATGAAAACAGCATTAATCTCCCTTAACATCTCCATCAGAGCTCTTCAGTGACCACTGTCACTGAACTATATTGTCAATAAGCAGTAATACTTTAAAAGAAATCTTTTTTTCTGAGCAGCAGGTCTCAACAATGGGCTTAAAATATTCAGTAAACCATGTTGTAACCAGACGTGCTGTCATCCAGGCTTTGTTGTTCCATTTATAGAGCACAAGCAGAGCAGATTTAGCATTGTTCTTAAAGGTCTTCAGTTTTTTGGTATAGTAAATGAGCATCGGCTTCAACTTAAAGTCACCAGCTCCATGACCCCGAGTAAGAGAGTTAGCCTGTCCTTTGAAGGTCATATCATTGAAGGCAGACATTGACATCTCCTCTCGAAGTCTAAGATGGCCTCTCTTTCCAAAAGAAGACTGTCTACACTGAAAATACATCGTTTAGTGTAGTCACTTTCGCCAATGATCTGTGCTATTTCTTCTAGATAACTTACTGCAACTTCTCCATCAGCACTTCCTGCTTCACCTTGCACTTCTATGTTATGGAGACAGCTCTTTTCCTTAAACCTCATGAGCCAACCTCTGCTAGCTTCAAACTTTCCTTCTGCAGTTTCCTCATTTCTCTCAGCCTTCAGAAAATTGAAGCTAGTTAGGGTCTTGCTCTGCATTCGACTTTGGCTAATCTAGGGAATGTTGTAGCTGGCTTGGTCTTCTGTCCAGACCACTCAAATCTTCTCCATACCAGCAATAAGTCTGTTTTGCTTTCTTATCATTCGTGTGTTCATTGGAGTAGCACTTCTAATTTCCTACAACTTTTCGTGGCATTCATAACTTGGCTGACTTTGGCGCAAGAGACCTAGCTTTTGGCCTGTCTCAGCTTTGGACATGCCTTCCTCACGAAGCCTAATCATTTCTAGCTTTTGGTTTAAAGTAAGAGACATGCAACTCTTCTTTCACTTGAACATGTAGAGGCCATTGCAGGGTTATTAGTTGGCCTAGTTTCAATACTGTTGTGTCTCAGGAAATAGGGGAGCCAGAGCAGAGGGAGAGAGAGGGGGGAATGGCCAGTCATTGGAACAGTCAGATCGCAAACAACGTTTATGGATCAAGTTTGCCATCTTATATGGGCACACTTTGTGGAGCCCCAAAAGAATTACAATAATACCATCAAAGATCAATGATTACAGATGACCATAACACATATAACACAAATGAACAAGTTTGAAATATTAAGAGAACTGCCACAATGTGACACAGAGACGTAATGTGAGTAAATGCTGTTGCAAAAATGGTGCCCGTAGACTTACTCACCACCAGATTGACATAAAACTTCAGTTTGTAAAAAATGCAACATCTGCAAAGTGGAATGAAGCAAAGAGCAATGAAACAAGGTGTGCCCATAAACACATTTTTCTTCTTGCTAATGTAGCTAACGATCTCACCACTGCCAAATCCACTCAGGACATTGGTCCTTATTTGGTTTCATGCTTGCCACTGTTGCCCACTCTCTCCCCTTAAAACTCTTCCCTCCCTGTCATTTTTATTGTCACTGTCTACAGGCTCTCCTCCTTATCCATGGCACCTCTGCCCATTCAGTACTGGGTGTTCTCTGGATTCCACCCAATCACCCTTCTTGGCATTCAGAATTTCATCAGCTGAGTTCCTTCCAAAACATTCACTGCTTTATTTCAGCACTTGCAAGTGAATGATTTCCAGATACCTCTCACCAACCCAGGCCTCTCTCCTGGATCTCCAAATTCTTACTTCCTACTGTTAACTGAATCTCCTTTCTGAATGCTCCATGGACAATCAAACTCAAGCTGTTCATTACACAAAATGTATCATCCTTATGCCCAGTCTCCCAACCTCGGGGTCTTAGCATACATTTCCAGTCATGGCAAATGGGAGTCCCACTGTCCAGTCTCCCAGGGCAAGAACCTGGGAGTTATTCCCAACCACCTCCTCTCACTGCTCTCCCCACTTCAGCCCACACACATCGCTACACACCGTCCACTGCTATACTGTGTTTCCACGGCCTTCCCATCTCCTGAAGGCCCGAGCCAAGGCACCGGGGAAGGAGAGGGACGGCAGAAACAGAGAATCAGTGTCATCTGCAAAAGATACAGAAAATGTGACATTAAAAAATCCAATGAAATGAGACTATGCTATAAATTTAAATATTAAAAATCAAAATAAGATATATGACAAAATATATGAAATCCTATGCCTAATATATTTGTTAAAATGCTTACTTCAAAATAAGCTTTTCAATTAAAAAATGGAACATGATAATCAGCAATTTGTTTCAATATTAAATAGTTTAAGGCAAAAATCAGACTGCATAATAATAAGATTATATGTTTCACTTTTTATGTTAACTAGCATGGAGAAGCCCCAATGTGAATGCAGTTGGAAATCATGAAAAATATTTAAGGATCTTTTCTGATAAGGTTGGACACTGACAATGAGCCAGCTGACTTCTGTTCAATAAACCGTATTACTTGAAACGAACCTCAGGATCTGTTTTTATTCTGCATATGCTGTGTATTTAGTAATACATCTAAATGTATTACTGCCATCTTCTTCGGGAAAATACCTATGAGGCTCTTTTATCAAGCTTTCAAACCTAAGCCTCTCCTCAAAACGGCTAAAATATTTTCAGCAAAATCAAAAAGAGTTCAGAATAAAGTTGCTCATTTAACTAAAAGAAACTAGCTCACCATGACCTCAGTGTCCAGCTCCTTAGCCCCGATTTGCAGTTCCCTTTTTAAAGCTATCTCATACTGAAACACTGTCTTTGCAAATTAGCATGCACAACAGCTACCTCTGCTCATCTAAAGAACCTAAGGTTATACCCACAAGACTTCAAGTAAGCAAAGCTAGCACCAAAATACGATCATCTACAAAGCCGGAAGCACCCAGGCATGCCCTCACGGAGAACAGGCTTCCTCTAGAAAGATCAAATGTTTCTCTGAAACCCAGATAAACAAATAACGGGCTTTCTCACATGAAAACCAAGAAGCTTCGGAATCAAACAAGAGTTGACTTGAGTCACCAAACCTCTACCTGTTGAGGAAACGAGTAGGAATTTAGTTGCCTGATTGACATGACTGACAACGTTAACAGTTCATGAAGTGAGTCTTTAGATTTTCCCTGTGCATCTCAGGCTTGCCCCAGGGAAACCGCAGTGGGTAACACATGCTTCCACTGCCAAGCTTCGATAGGCAGGGCAAGTCCTCTCCTGGACCACCCAAGACTCACCACAATGTCTTCGTGAACTTCATGCAGCTCATATTTGACTAACCCCCAAATCACAATATTGGTTGGTTCCTTGGATTATAGTGACTAGTACTAACATCGCTGTATTCAAAAAAGGTCAGCAAAAGTGTAACTCTGGACATTTATACAGTAAAATGCATAGTTTATCTTTATGTTGAACACCTCCGTAAAGTATTTTGTCACAATTAATCAGTGGATTTTTTGTGAAGTAGAAAAACTTTTCAAGGTTACTCCCCAACTCGTTACAAAATCGTGAAGATCAGATGAGCTGTAAATCCACTTAATAAGCACAGGTAAACTGCAGTAGGAAGAAATATACTAAACGGAAAAGATGGGGCTGGGTGATGGCTCACGCCGGCACTTTAGGAGGCCAAGGTGGGAGGATCACTTGAGCCCAGAAGTTTGAGAACAGCCTGCGCAACATAACAAGATCCCGTCTCTATGAAAAATAAAAAAATCATCCGGGTATGGTGGGGTGCACCTGTAGTCTCAGCTACTTGGGAGTCTGCACAGGAGGACTGCTTGAGCCTAGAAGATGGAGGCTGCAGTGAGCTATGATTGTGCCACTACGCTCCAATCTCAGCAACAGAGTGACACCTTATTTCTATAAAAAGATAAACAAGGAAAAGACGACACGGAGCCACACAGAATGGCCTGTGCCTGACGATACTCCCACACATCCTCCTGTAACTCGCTGCCTCCAGACACATTCACCCAGCGCTGGTCCTGGCATCAGTTTTTAAGACTTCATTTATTTTGTACTTTCTACCTAAAAGATCACTATAAACACCCAAGTTCTCGCATTTTCTCCTGCTGCCCCAGTGAATCATCAAGGGCCCTTGTTGCAATGTGCACCACACATGAAAGTATGCCCGGTCGTCAGCAAGGTCATTTCTCACTGCAGGCCTTAGGAGCTGCCCTGTTGCTGTAAGCTGGCTAGTACCTCCTTTGCCTCCTGGAAACTCTCATGTATCCCGCTTGCAGGATTCAAACCCAGGTCAGTTCTCTGAAAGACTTTCTACCTTCTCCTTGTCTTTGCCCTCGAATATCCCTGCAGATTTAGAGGCCCTTGTCCTGTTTATATAACAACAGGTGCCCTTCCTATTACCCTGCTGACCTCATTGTATTAATAATACAACATAATACCCTACAAAAATGTCTGTCTGCTTCCCTGGCTGTGCACAACTGAAGAGCATGGCTGCCTTGTTCATACAACAAATGTTTATTGAGCACTTGCTAATGTGCTAATAATGATTCCAGGTACTGGACACAAAAATTCCAAAATAAAACAATAACATAGCGACAAAAACAAAATATTCTGTCATTAAGGAATCTGTCTCCTGAGGGCAGGAGACAACAGTAAACACATCAGTTAGTGAATTGTGTTGCATATAAAATAGTGATGAATGGAAGAAAATAATGCAGGAGAGGAAGATTGAGACTGAGCGTTAGCAATGTAAAATGGGGTGGCTAGGGCAGATTTCACTTTACAATCATTTTATGCCTAGTGCCTTTCAAAAAATAGGCCCTCAACAAAGTGTGCCACAATGTGCTCATTTTAGGCCCTCTTCAGTGCTATGGTTCCCAGCAGAGGGGCATCAAATGGTTGTGGACTCCGGATCATAAAGAAACAAATATTGTATCTACTTCATGTCCCTCATATCCATTTGTAGATAAGAATTCTATCTGAGGAAAAATAACGCCTTAAGTTCGCATAGGACTTGACAAAATAATGAGCCTTATGCATAACGCAGGCAAGGCAGGGGTTGCTATCATAAGAAAGGACGAAAAACTAAGGCTCAGAGATAGTCCGCGATTTGCCCACACAGCTTGAGGAACCAGCATTCTATTCTTGACATCCTAGTCCACGACTGTACTCTCCTGCCTCACTCCACTGCCTCCGTAATGCCTGGTGTGAGCAGTTACTGGATGTAGTGTTTTCTTATTGTTGTTTGTGTCATCCAAACGAAGTCCATATAAATCTTTGCATTGCTAGAATACCCCTACATTTTTAGGATGTCTTACTACATGGTTTTTATGAATATACGTGCATGTAAAATAGAGTACAAATGTATTCAGATGACTCAAATGACTTCGCCACAGTTCATTTATACAGATGGCGCAAGAGACTGAGAGAGTTAAATCCACAAACCTCCTTCACACTAATCAATCTTGAAAGTTTTCTTTTCTCAATTCTGTCTGCAGGTCACCACAGAGCTGCTTCCCAAGCCAATGGAAAACCACACTGTAACACAGATGGAGTTTAAAGGATGGATCCTTTTTCCAACATGTGGCTTCCTGTAATTTAAGGGAATGTTATACAGGAACAATTAAAATCATATATCAAAAAGGGAAGCAAAGCTCAAATCGTTTCCTGCTTTATCAAATTTCAATAATTGTAAAAAAAAAAAAAAACAAACAAATAAAAAGGCCCCGTATATTTAAATCCCAGACTCTATTAAGAATAACTTTTTAACTCCAGCAAATTACAGGACTTTTATGTGATATCATTTAATAATTGCTAATAACATTTCTAATGCTGACATAGAATAAAAATACAGAGATGCTATTATTTAATAATTTCTGTAAGTTCATCGGAAAGATTTTTTAAATTTTTGCTTCAATATTTAGCAGTTTAAGTAGCTAAGCTTACGGGTAATAATCTTAAATCTTTCTATTATTTTTCATATGATATGTTAAAGGTGCTGTTTCAAGCATAGAGGATTAGCTATAATACAACTGTAGTTCACAGTAACTTCCATTAGAGTTACCATGTTAGTTATTATTCAATTAGGATATTTTTAATGTTTTTAATTTTTTCATTTTTTATTTTTTAGAGACAGAGTCTCACTCTGTTGACCAGGCTGGAGTGCAGTGGCATGATCATGGCTCACTGCAGCATCGACCTCTGGGCTCAAGCGATCCTCTTGCTTCAGCCTCCTGAGTAGCTGGGAATACAGGTGCACACCAGCAGGCCTGGCTAATTTCTGTATTTTTAGTAGTGATGGGGTTTCACCATGTTGCCCAAGCTGGTTTCAAATTCCTGGGCTCAAGGGATCTGCCTAACTCGACCTCCTAGAGCCAACTACGATGTTTTTTAAAATAAGAAGGATGCTACTAATTACACTAGAACAAAATGCTTACACTTGTACCCTCCCGGACAAACAGGGACACAGGGTCACCCTACTTTTTAGGGAAAGAAGGCTAGTTTTCCTTTTTAAGTTACAGTTTTGCTTTATAAGAGGAACAAATAAATTTAAGTGGGGAGACAAGAAAAATCACCTGCAGGATCAGACACTTTTATATGTAAAATAATAGTGTTCTTAGGTATCTCCATCTGCTCTTCTCTCACCTCGACTAGAAGGGTGAAGACTCAAGATCTGTTGCAAGTGTTTCCAGTAACAAAAACATGAAGTCCAGCATCACTTGCATCACCCAGACTTTTCCTCCCACAGGTTTCTGAAGAGACCACCGGCTTTGCCCAGTCCACCAAGCTAAGATGCTGGCGGCGAAGGGAAGGGACAAGCGCCAGCACTGCACGTGGAGCATATTGCAGAACACAGACGAGGCTGTTAGGTCGGCTCACAGGCCACACTAGTCCCAGCCTACTGCAGGTTTCCACGTGATCACTTCTGTACTGCCGGGGAACTGCCACTTACCTGTGGCTGTGACGCCTCAGTAGAAACAAGGGGATGATATCCTAGAAATGGGATAAGGCCTGACCAGAATTAGAAACCATGAGAAAGAACCAGAAGGCAATAAAGTACAGACAGTGAGGGAGAGGGGAAAAAAAAGAGAAAGTTGGACCCAGAGATATGGTGGGACACATTTTGTTCCAAAATCTCAGAGACTGGTTTCCAAAGAGTATCTGATCTGGCTTTCCGGCCCTAGCTACTCTGTGCTGACACACCACGACGTCCCTGGAGACAAGCTTCCTACAGACTTTTCCAGAGCCATGATACATTTTTAAACCCAAACTACTTAAGTTTTAGGTGTCAGGGAATCCATTCATGTTTGGCTTGACAAAGCAATGTCTTCGCGAAGTCACAACCTGTATGCCAATGAGCAGATAACAGTTGCTCGTGTGGTATCTTAAAATCAGATTCTGGAACAAGTGAAAAAAAACTGCCTTGGAGGAGAGGTTAAGTATATCCTAAGTATGTATCGATTACGAGAAGAGTGTCCAGTTTGCTTTTCCATGTCACTACAGGCTGTTGTCCCACACCGCCACAACCTCCGCAACTAAGACATGCAGTTCAGCAGAAAGTGCTTTGATGCCCTTGTCAGCGTGCTCGCAAGAAGAGTGTGAATTGGCCGGGCGCGGTGGCTCACGCCTGTAATCCCAGCACTTTGGGAGGCCGAGGCGGGCGGATCACGAGGTCAGGAGATCGAGACCATCCTGGCTAACACGGTGAAACCCCATCTCATACAAAAAATGAGCCGGGCGTGGTGGCGGCGCCTGTAATCCCAGCTACTCGGGACGCTGAGGCAGGAGAATGGCGGGAACCCGGGAGGCGGAGCTTGCAGTGAGCCGAGATCCCACCACTGCAGTCCGGCCTGGGCGACAGAGCAAGACTCTGGAAAAAGAAGAGGAAGAAGAAGAGGAAGAAGAAGGAGAAGGAGGAGGAGAAGGAGGAGGAGAAGGAGAAGGAGGAGAAGGAGGAGAAGGAGGGGAAGAAGAAGAAGAGGAAGAAGAAGAAGAAGAAGAAGAAGAAGAAGAAGAAGAAGAAGAAGAAGAAGAAGAAGAAGAAGAAGAAGAAGAAGAAGAAGAGGAGGAGGAGGAAGAGGAATAGGAAGAAGAAGGAGAAGAAGAGGAAGAAGAAGAAGAAGAGGAGGAGGAAGAAGAAGAAGAAGAGGAGGAGGAGGAGGAGGAAGAGGAAGAAGAAGAAGAGGAAGAGGAGGAGGAGGAGGAGGAGGAGGAGGAGGAGGAAGAGGAAGAAGAAGAAGAGGAAGAGGAAGAGGAAGAAGAAGAAGAGGAGGAAGACAAGGAAGAGGAGGAAGAGGAAGAGGAAGAATAAGAAGAGTGTGAATTACACCTGTGGAAGCAGGGCAAGGCTCCGGAGGGTGCTGTGTGCAGCCACAGGGTTTCCCAAGGTGGCTCACAGGCCCAGCATGGGACACGAGGGGAGGGCGGCCCTGAGCCATCTCGGAGGGACACAGTTCTCTTGACTACCTTTTCAGAATTTTGCTAAGAGAAGGATTTGCTAAGACGAAACAAAGGTTTCACTAAAGCAGTATAGCTCAGGGGTTAAACATGAACGTTCTGGAATATCCCGGATAGTGTGTGAATCCCAGCACCTCTACTCCCAGTGTGGAGACCACGGGCCTGTCCCACTGACGCTCTTCTCAGTTCTTCCTCTGAAACACGGGGAAAACAAAAGCAACCATCTCTTCAAACACCTTAGACTAGTGCCTGGCAATTCATTAATGCTCAGTAAATATAGCTATTTCTAAACTAATAACACTGGTTCAGGGCTGAGCACACAGACAAATTCTTTTTTTAAAATTTTCACTTTATGGCCGGGCGCGGTGGCTCACGCCTGTAATCCCAGCACTTTGGGAGGCCAAGGCGGGTGGATGACAAGGTCAGGAGATTGAGACCATCCTGACTAACACAGTGAAACCCCGTCTCTACTAAAAATACAAAAACTAATCGGGCGAGGTGGCGGCGCCTGTGGTCCCAGCTACTCAGGAGGCTGAGGCAGGAGAATGGCGTGAACCCGGGAGGCGGAGCTTGCAGTGAGCTGAGATGGCGCCACTGCACTCCAGCCTGGGCTACAGAGCGAGACTCCCTCTCAAAAAAAAAATTTCACCTTATTTATTGACTATTTTTTTAAATGATGAATTCATCTGTTTTTCCATAGGCTTTTCAGGAACAGGTGGTCTGTGGCTACATAAGTAAGTTCTTTAGTGGTGATTTGTGAGATTTTGGTGCATCTGTCACCTGGGCAGTATACATTGAACCCAATTTTTGGCCTTTTATCCCTCACCCCCTTCCCACCCTTTCCCCCCAAGTCCCCAAAGTCCAATGTATCATTCTTATACCTTTACATCCTCCTGGCTTAGCTCCTATTTATGAGCGAGAACATACAACATTTGGTTTTCCATTCCTGAGTTACTTCACTTAGAATAATAGTCTCCAATCTTAACCAGGTTGCTGCAAATGCCATTAATTCATTCCTTTTTATGGATGAGTAGTATTCCATCATACACACACACACACCAGTTTCTTTATCCACTGGTTGATTGATGGGCATTTGGGCTGGTTCCATATTTTTGCAATTGCAAACTGTGAGCACACAGAGAAATTCTGACAGGGGGTTAACCCCCAGACAGCTCAAAAAGTTGTACCACATTGGATTATTATTTTTTTTTTATTTTCAGAGACAGGGCCTTGTTCTGTTGCCCAGGCTAGAGTGCAGTGGTGGGCTCATGGCTCACTGCAGCCTTGACTACCTGGGCTCAAGCAATCCTCCCACCTAGCTGGGACTACAGGTGTACACCACAATGCCCAGCTAATTTTTAAAACTTTTTGTAGAGATGGGGTCTCCCTATATTACCCAGGCTGATCTCAAACTCCTGGCCTTGAGTGATCCTCCCACCTAGGCCTCCCAAAATGCTGGGACTACAGGTGTGAGCCACTGTAACCGGCCTTATTGAATAACAAGCTCTCTCTTTTTCTCTAATTCCATCTCTGCCTCTCTTCCTACTCTTTCCATGATTACCCTTCCAAGCATTCTTAACTTTTATAAAATCTAAAATTGATCACTATCTCCACCATTCTCCCAAACACCATGAAGACCTCAGACTGATTCAACTCTGTGCACAGACATTGGCTCACAGGTTTGAGTTGCTCAGTATTTTATTTGCTTCCCTCCCTTCTGTTCTCCATCATCTCTCCCTCCCTTCTTTCCTTCCTCCCTCCCTCCCTTCCTCCCCCCTCTCATTCCCTCCCTCCCTCCTTTTCCTGTCCCTCTTTCTTCTGTTGTTCTTTTGTTGTTGTTTTTTTTTTTTTGAGACAGAGTCTCACTCTGTCGTCCAGGCTGGAGTGCAGTGGTGCAACCTCGGCTCACTGCAGCCTCCACCTCCTGGCTTCAAGCAATTCTCCTGCCTCAGCCTCCCAGGTAGCTGGGACTACAGGTGCACGCTGCCACACCTGGCTAATTTTTGTATTTTTAGTAGAGATGGGATTTCACCATGTTGGCCAGGATGGTCTGGATCTCCTGACCTCGTGATCTGCCTGCCTCGGCCTCCCAAAGGGCTGGGATTACAGGCATGAGCCACCGTACCCGGCCCTATTGCTGTTTTAAATAGTCAGACCTTGTTGAGTTTACCTGAGTTACAGGTTTCCTTGTTCAGTATGAGCTGGCCAGTTCCCTCAGGTCTGAGTTGCTAGCTTAATGGTATGGGAAGGTGGAAGGAGCTAGATCTGTATTTTATGAGACTGAAGAGCCAAGAAATACTATGTAATATTTCAGCTGGAAATTAATTTTTTTCAAACGTAGAAGCTTCTCAGGCTGTACAGTCTGCCATATTGTGGGAAATAGAAGCACGTAGCTCCCTTTTTCTTGTGTGGTCTCTAAACAGCAGTAATCCCTTAACAATCAATTATGAAATCTATCTTTTCATCAAAAGAAGAAAAAACACAAAGTATTACCACAGAGAGAACAAAGGTTTCCAGCCATCCTTGAATATTGTCTCTCTCTCTCTCCATATATATATGGAAAGGAGGCAGGCGTAGAAAGAGGGGAGGTGGCCTGCTGTGCCTGGCCTCAGACTCAGGCCTGCCATGCCCCAGCAGACCCCACTCAAGTCCCTGGCCAGGCCCTTTGAGGGCTGGCCCCTCTGACTCTAAGTTGCTGCAGAAGGGAAGGCCTCCTTCACCGAGGCTCAGGTCCATCAAACTTCGCTAACTTCATGCTTCTGTTTTGACTGTCTGTTTGTTGAAGGTGATTGTACAGGTTTGCAAGGGCTGCTGTAACAAAACACCACACGCTGGCAGCTTACACAGCAGAAACTGTCTTACAGTTCTGGGGACCAGAAGTCTGTGATCACGGTTAACAGCAGGACTGTTTCCTCCGGGGGTGCTGTGGGAAAAGCCGGCCCCGTGCCCTGCCCCTGGCCTCCGGGGCACGCTGGTGACCTCTGGCGTTCCTTGGTTCCTGCATGATCGCCCTGTCTGTGCATTCTCCCTGTGTGCCCGTGTGTGTCCCAGTTTCCCCTTTTCATAAGGACACCAGTCATGTTGGATGACGGCCCACCCTACTCCAGTACAACCTCCTCTTAACTAATTACATCGCCAACTACCCTATTTCCAAATAAGGTCCTATGTGGAGCTATTGCTGGTTAGGACTTCAACATATGAATCTGTGAGAGATGCAATTCAACCCTGATCAGTGTTCTTGAGGACAATCCTTTAACTCCCTCGGGCTCATAAACCAAAGCCGAATTCATTAAGGAAAAAAAAATAAACCGAGCAAAAGACGGTCCAATAATGCATCGAGAACATCTTTGGCAGCTCGTCAAAGCAAAACTTCCCTTTTGGGTAACTGTGTTTTCCTGACACAGGAAGAAGCCAGCCTGTTTTCTGTGCTCCAGAGGAAGGCAGCAGGTACCCCCTTCCCCAGCACAGAGCCAAATCAGCCCAGGGAACAAGCGGTAGGTCAGCATCATTGCGGGTTTGAGCACCATCCAGAAGCATGAAGTGGGGGAAAGGGGTGGGGAAAAGGTAGCACTTGAGATGTTTAATGCTCATTAACAGGAGCAAGAGTCTGTCTCATTCCTGTGCAGACTGTGCAAACCTCTGGCTTCTGCTTTGCCAAGCCCCAGGGCCCAGAAATAAGCAAGTCAGAATAAGAAGTAACCACGGGATTGGCAAGCAGCAGGCAAGAGAATTAATCCAGGTCCCAATTAGGCGGTGCTGCCTCAGTACCAGCCTCGAGCCCTCACTTGCAAAGGCCTCCTCCTCCAGCTCCTTCAAGGTCAGGAGGAAACAGGACATGGGCTCATGGTACCTGGGATCCAGGAGGCACGCCAGAGAGGTAGAGAGTACAGAATGCAGAGCCAGCCTGCCTAGGTAAAATGCACTGGCCACTGGCTAGCTGTGTGATCATCCCTGGGCCTCAGTTTCCCCAGCTGTAAAATGGGAAAAATAATAGAACTCTCAAGGCTGCTGTGAGGCTTGAATAAGTGAATCCATGTGAACTGCTTGGAACAATGCCTGGTGAACAGTAAGCATTATAAATGTTAACTACTGTTAGTAATGCTTAGGGGAAGGGTCTAAGTAAGGGGTTCTTGCTCAGAGCTTTGAACCTTCATCCTTTGAAACATGAAGTTGTCTCAGGGGAATGAAAGACAACTGAAGGTCTCTAACACTACTTTTTCCTCCTGGTAGGGTAGAAAGATACACACAGGCCTAAGACATTTGCCTACCATTCTACAGTATTAAAAAGAGCATCAGGGCCAGGCGCAGTGGCTCACGCCTGTAATCCCAACACTTTGGGAGGCCAAGGCAGGAGGATCGCTTGAAGCTAAGAGCCTGAGACCAACCTAGGCAACAAAGTTGATACCCTGTCTCTACCAAAAAAAAAAAAAAAAAAAAATTAGCTGGGCATGGTGGTGTACACTTATAGTCCCAGCTACTCAGGGGGCTGAAGCATGAGGATAGCTTGAGCCCAGGAGTTCAAGGCTACAGTGAGGTATGATTGCACCACTGCACTCCAACCTGAGAACAAAGCAAGACTGTCTCAAAATGAAACAAAATAATACACTTTTTGACAGCATCAGCTTTGGAGCATGGATGTAAGTCCTGGATCTAGCACTTATTAGATGCATAACCTTGAGCAAAGTCCAAAATCTCTGCTAAGGCTTTATTCCCTCCAAGGCAAAATGGGAAAAATAGCTCTCTCCTAATGTTGTGTGAAGAGTAAATAAGAGCGTGCACGCAGGGTGCTCAGCGGGGTGTCTGCTAACGATGTGTAAGTGTCCCTCATTAGTAGGAATACGTCTGATCCTAAAGGGGAAAGGCCTCCAGTAGCTCACACAGCACCTTTCGGACAATTAGGGGAAATAAAGAGTTTTCTTTCTAAGGAAACATTACTCCATCTCTCCAAATACTATAATCTCTCCAAATACTAAATCACTAAATTTATAACGGCCTAAATTGATGGTGTCTCTGACAAATGGTTGCCCTCTTAGCTACGACATCCCTGTGCAAGGAAGAAGTACATAACTATTTTCTTTTTTCTTTTTTTTTGAGGTGAAGTCTCACTCTTATTGCCCAGGCTGGAGTGCAATGGCACAATCTTGGCTCACTGCAACCTCCATCTCCCAGGTTCAAGTGATTCTCCTGCCTCAGCCTCCCCAGTATCTGGGACTACAGGCATGTGTCACTATGCCAGGCTAATTTTTTTTTTTTTTTTTTTTTTTGAATTTTTAGGAGAGACAGGGTTCCACCATTTTGGCCAGGTTGGTCTCAAACTCCTGACCGCAGGTAATCCTCCTGCTTCAGCCTCCCAAAGTGCTGGGATTACAGGCATGAGCCACGGTGCCCAGCCAGAAGCACATAACTTATGCAGTAGCACTGAGTTGATCCACCATGAGAAAGAATCTCAAGATGGACAGGAACACAGCCTTCAAGAATCTGGCATTATTCTTTGTGTGTAGGAGGTATTGAATGCACATCTGTGGGAGGGAGGATGAGAAAAAAGATGGTGGAGTGGGGTTATCTTTAAGGATTGCTTGCTCTATGTTCAACTAATGAGACGTCTGTGCTTGGGGAACGGCTGTTCAAAAAGAAAAGTGGTATTGCAGAGAAAGATGCTTAAAAGAAAAAGACTTGGTCTTTTTCTTACCACACTACTTACCCCACTACTGCTTGCATCTTACCCCACTACTACTTGCTTAATTCCAGTCCAGCTGCCTTTCATTCTGCACCTGGGCAGTGCTGGAACAGAGTGCCAAGAGCTGCAGACACATGGTTACTGCTCAAACAGTAGCTTTTTTCCCCTTTCTCTTGTGTCCCTAAGTGTCCTCAATGGACTCACAGACATGCAGGCAGAATTTCTTCTCAGTCTGTATTGCTGAAAAATCCAGGTAGTCCCCTGCTTAGAAACATTCGATTGTCAAATCATCTCTTAGGCACAAGGCCCATCTCCAAGGAGGCCTTTCCTTATTCCCACCCTTTCAGTTGTGCAACCCTAGTGACCCTGATCTTGCATCTGCCTACACCATCCAACAACCATCCGAATCTTCACCCTCTGGAGGACCCTTCTCAGAGCCCTGTGTCCACTGTGTTATGTGGGCCTCCATCTCTGCAGACTCATGGGCTGGGGCCAGGAAAGGGTTCCCTCCCTCAACCAACAGTTTCAGGCAATGAGATGCATGTTGACATTGGAACTCTTATTTTTCCATGCAAACAATGTTATAAAGGGGACTAAGGTCCTCCACTGGTTTTGGGAATTTGGCTATTGGTCAATTGTCATCAACGAACTTTAAAAAAAAAAAAAAATCAAAGAGGAGGTCCTGCAAAGCCCACAGTCAGAGCATTAAACACCAGTGTTTTTAAGGAGCAGGACCTTGGACGAATGGACTATCGGTGAGGGGAGATACAGAAACTCTACTCATCCATCAGGCTGGACGTCCACATTGTTTAGCTTCCAGAAGCTGGAGCGTTTCCTCAGCACCACTAACAAAGCAAATACGAGGCAGCCGGCAGCCGGCACAGCCTCCACCGACGGAGGGGCCTCATTTGTCTCGCTGCACAGAACCAGAATCATCATCACTCAAATATGGCAAGGAGGCCACAGGCAGGAGGCAGTGACCATGAAACGCAGGCCTTTGGACATCTGGGTGTTCAGCCCTACAAAACAGCTGTTCCCACTCTCAGACTGATCAGTGACATAAGTCCTCTGTCTCTCTGTGGCTCTCTCTATATTTGTTCTGAAACACTTGTCCTTCTTGGACCAGCCAAAGCCAATGGCAGAGAGAAAGGGTAAAACAAATACACACCAACAACAAACAGTATGAAAGGTGAAGAAAAAAGGAGTTTCTCCAAATTCTGAAAGGTGGTTGGGAAGTGGCGGGCGACTATGACTGTGATGGGGGAGTAGGAGGAAACATTTGAAGCAAGTCACAAGGTGCATCTGCAGCCCGAATTACCAGAGGACATGGGTTTTTATTATGCCCTGGAAGTCAGTCTGACCTAGATAGAGCAAGCCTTAAACTAGTTTCAGCTCACACGTCTCTGCACCGTTAGGTTTGGGATGTGTGACGACAGGGACGCGACGCCCAGGCACACAGCTGTACTTGGCCGGTTTGTTTCCTTCCTTTCTCCCAGCTGGCTCGTTCACCAGGGTTTACTTTCATGACCGCTGCTCTCAGGAAAATCCTGCTTCTGGATTCTCACTGCCAGGACCCCACTCTCCCTAATGTTTCTCTAAGGCAGACAATCTGGTTTCGGCCGGCTTGACAAACTTGTAGCTTTCTCATCACAACAGACAAGCAATGAGGACATTTCTGTTTTGTACCCTATATTCTGCAACACAAAATGTCATGCCAACCTAAATGTATGAATGGGATGGGATATTCATTCAACACCTGCTTGTGGCTTCTATCACTAAAGAACCGTAAAAGGAGAAGTCGAAGAAATGAGAAATGCCTTCACAAAAGGATCCCACAAAAGGATAAACCTGTCTCCCCTAAAATGCTTCCCTGGAATATAGTTAGTAGTGAATAGGACATATATCTAACCATAAATTATTTTATTTTTTCTTCTTTTTAAAATAGAGACAGGGTCTCACCATATTGCCCAAGCTGGTCACGAACTCCTGAGCTCAAGCGATCCACCCGCCTCAGCCTCCCAAACCAATAAAATATTTTCTATCTCGTGCTACTAAATTGGACCCTAGGAGCTCAAGGTATTCACATCTGCTCTCTCTCTCTCTCACACACACACACAAGAGAGAGACAACCCACAAAGATGACCCAGTCTTTCTCCTTTTCTGTGGTAAAAAGTTTCTTTAATATACGAATACTCAAATGACTTAAAGGGATATAAAAAGAACAGCTGCAGTGCCTTGGAAAAGCATCATGTTAAAATTGACTAGTTTTGGGCCAGGTGCAGTGGCTCGCGCCTGTAATCCCAACACTTTGGGAGGCCGAGGGGGGCGGGTCACCTGAGGTCAGAAGTTCAAGACCAGCCTGGCCAACATGGTGAAACCACATCTCTACTAAAAATATAAAAAATTAGCCGGGCGTGGTGGCAGATGCCTGTAATCCCAGCTACTCAGGAGGCTGAGGGAGGAAGAATCGCTTGAACCCGGGAGGCGGAGGCTGCAGTGAGATGAGATCGCACCACTGCACTCTAGCCTGGGTGATAGAGCAAGACTCGATCTCAAAAAAATAAAATAAAATAAAATTTACTAGTTTGGGTGGAAAAGAGAAAACACTCCAAAATTAAATGACTGTCTAGTAAATTCCTCATTAATTGTAAAGTCATGTCACATTTCATCAGTGATATTGAAGAAGTTCTTTATGGCACCTCTCCTCATTCCATTCACCTAAAACACCCACCATTCTTAACAGTTTGTTTCCTCTTCGAAAGGGAAAACATATTTGAAAATAAAATGACTATATAATATTTATAACAGGTCAAACAGAACAACTATGGGGTATTTAATAACACTATAGAATTACTGCTAATTTGCTTAGGTTAGTAATAGTATTGTAGCTATTTTTCAAGGGTCTTTATCTTTTAGAGACGCATACTGAAATATTTACGGATGAATTAATATGATGTCTAGGTTTGCTTCAAAATAATTGGGGGGAGGAGGGAGTAGATGGGGATATAAATGAAACATGATGGCATTGCTGAAGCCGGATATTGGGTTTGTTTTTGTATTCTCTCTACTTTTGTGTATTTTAGAAATTGTACATGATAAAAAGGAAAACAAAAGCAACAGTTATATAAAATGGTCTAAATTTTAAATCTCCAACAATAACATTTAGCATTTCTTGGAAATTTTTCCACTGAGAGTCTGGACAGAGGTAAAGAATATCATTAAATCCTGTTCAGAAGTAAGCTACCAAAAACACTGGTACAAGACGTGGGAAATTGCAGTTCTAGCCCCGGCTTTGCCACTGTCTAGCTTTGCGACCTTACGCCTGTCTCTTAACCTCTGTGGGCTTCATTACTTCATTTATATAAAACCAGTGCGTCAGACCAGAAGTATTCTAAGGTCTCTTCCAGCTATAAGAGTCAATGAAATATGAAGCCCACTTAAAAGGAAGCAGCAAAAGTGTAGCCCAGGCATAGTAAATCCTAACAGCTGCTACAACTCTATAGCATTTGGTCAACTACAGAAACCGATCATTCAAACTAAATGTTGGGAGAAAGATATTCATCTGACATTGACCAAAAGCTTGGCTTTGTTCTACTTTATGCAGCCAAAGGTAGACTCAAAATTGGGATAGAATGAAGTGATAGAAGTTAATTTAATTAGGTTTCACTGAACTCTTGCAATATTCCAGATTAACTGACCCATTGGGAAATGAGAAGGAGTTTTATGTCTGGGAAATGCCCTGTTTTTTCTTTTATAATTGCTTTAAAAAGTGGGAACCTTGCACTCAGGAACCCATAAAGATCAATGTGTATTCAGAGTAAAGGGCCAATTAACAGAAAATTCCACATACAGAAAAACAGGGAAGGGTCTAACTGGGATCAAGGGAATGGCATTTTATCTCAGGGATTCAGTTTCCCAAATTCTATTTGGGGAGTCCTTGTAAAAAGAGAACACGCTGGAATCTGTTTTCGGACAAACATTTCTGCTGTGATTTTCCAGAACAGTGAGCTGGGTATCAATGTACAGTAGACCTGAAGTCCTGGTATCTGTCACTTACTCATACTTCTCACATAGCCAGGCTGGCCACAGCGCATATTTCAGAGTGGTGCCTTGGCTGGGGTCCTCATTACATGTAATTAATTCAGTTCTAGTTCAGCTCAAGTTCAAACCAGTTGAAATAAGTTACTTTTAAAGTTGTTGGTTCAAATTAAGTTCCACTTCTAAAATGGAGAATACCCAAAGATGTTTGATCTATAATAATTCTGTTCACTATCTGTCAGTCTTCCAAAGCTACATAGATGACAGCACGCATGCCACAAAGAGAATGAAATCAGACGAAAAGTCTATTCCATGCTATGAAATTGGCTTGAGTGAGGATGAGAATAACACAATTAAACATAGAAAAATTACTCTTTCTGTGCATTTCTGCCTCTGTTTAATCACCTTAAACAGAGATTTCAATATTTTTATGAGGTTTTTCTATGCCCCACTGCGTAATAATTCATGTTGAATTCTAGTTCTCAGAAGAAATTCCATTTAGTTATTTAACAAATATATAAGAGCTTAAAACGTGAGGCAGTGATGTCCTTTCAGTTCACTGACAAAGCGTTTTCTTTTTTTTTTTTTTTTTTGAGACTGAGTTTCGCATTGTCGCCAGGCTGAAGTGCAGTGGTGCGATCTCGGCTCACTGCAACCTCCGCCTCCCAGGTTCAAGCGATTCTCCTGCCTTAGCCTCTGGAGTAGCTGGGACTACAGGCACGCCACCACATCCGACTAATTTTTTTGGTATTTTTAGTAGAGATGGAGTTTCACCATGTTGGCCCGGATGGTCTGGAACTCCTGACCTCGGGATCTGCCTGCCTCGGCCTCCCAAAGTGCTGGAATTATAGGCGTGAGCCACTGCGCCCGGCCAGCCTTTTATTGTTCTCCACGACTGGGCCTCAGGTTTCCTCACCTCTTGATGGTGAGGCTGTCCCTCTTTCCCGGACAATCTATGAGCTTGTGGGTAACTTCAGTCTCCCTTGAGGAACTCAGAAAAGGCAATTTACTTCAGTCTCATTGAAGGCAGAAAGGTTCTTGAAGAGACCTGTACCACCCCACAGCTCTGCTGATTATATTTAGCGAATGTTTTCACTCTTCTTTCCACAGCCAATGAGACAGACGTTAACAGCTACACACAATGGTCTAAATTTTAACTCTCCAAAAATCACGTGTATTTCTTGAAAAAATTCCTCTGTAGGGTCTGTACACAGGTGAAAAAAAATCCAATTCAGAACTAAGTTATCAAACAGGCAAAATTATTACCCCACAATGTTCTTTTTCTGTCCAAGGTAAAATGCTAAAATTTCACATTGGTCGTTCGAATTTTTAAACGAGAGGAAAACATCTAACAGAGATATTGTCAAGGCTTTCTGCTGTCTCTTTCACAAACTTTTCTGGCTCCATCCTTTTCTCTTCATCTCTCATTTTATCGGACAAAGGCCCCAAGTTAATTCTAACCTAAACATTTTAGTGCCATCTTTTCTGTTCTCCTAGTCTCCAAACATACTTTTTCTGGACATACTGAATGTAGATGACAAAATTATCTTTATCTCCGATCTGGCTGTGACATTCTCTTCTTAAAATCCTAACGGTAGCTCTCAATCAATTGCTCTGCAAAATTAGCACCATGTTTTTCTCCTCCACGAAAAGACTTTTAGCTTGTTGGATCAGGTGGTTGGTTTGTTGACTGGTTTAGGCCTGGATACTTTAGAATCAAATTGTCTGATAACTGAAAAAGAAGACTTTTAAATCTGAAGATTTTTAAATCCATCTGCTCCTGCACTCACAGCATATGGATAAAGGAATTCAGCAGGGCACAGTGGCTCATGCCTGTAATCCCAGCACTTTGGGAGGCCAAGGCGGGTGGATCACCTGAGGTCAGGAGTTTGAGACCAGCCTGGCCAACATATAGTGAAACCCTATCTCTACTTTAAAAATACAAAAATTAGGTGGGTGTGGTGGCGCATGCCTGTAGTCCCAGCTACCTGGGAGGCTGAGGCAGGAGAATCGCTTGAACCCGGGAGGCAGAGGCTGCAGTGAGCCAAGATCACACAACTGCACTTCAGCCTGGGCGACGGAGCAAGATTCCATCTCTAAAGAAAAAAGAAAAGAAACTGAGGCACCAAATTCCTTTCCTAAGGCTGTGGCTAGTTAACAGCACCCTAGGTCTCTGACTCCCCATGAGGTGCTATTTGCACCATGTCGTACTATCGCCTCTCAAAGCCCTGCGCCATCCCCCCCAGTTCTTCTCAAGTATGCCTCACCCCTCTTCCCTGTATTTGGCATACTGCTCCCATCCCCCAAGCCTCGTCTGAAGTTGGCCATAGACCCAACAGATTCCCACTAACTCTTCCTTCCACTCATCAGCAGCAAATCAACTATGCCACTTGAGCCCCCTAAATCCGGGCTCCAGATTTCTCCAAGAAATTAATAGATGGGGTTGTCCATGGAGAAATGGTGAAAGGTGCCACACCAACGCGAGGCATCTGACATTGCCAGTGACAGATGAGATCAGGGAGATGCGGCTCAGTTAACTTACAGCTCACAAGCCTACCTGATGCTAGGGCCCAGGAGAAGAGAAAGTCACTATGTCCCACCGCCCAGCAGCACTGTGAACTCACGCGATGCACAAGGACCCGACCGCCCAGCCGCACTGTGAACTCATGCGATGCACAAGCACCCGAGAAACTGTTCACTGGAGGAGCTCTGTGGTTTCCTCCAGAGTGATGCCAGCACAGAGCCACTGTATGCCTCTGTTTTTGCTCCATGAGGACACTGCACAAATACTTCCGTGCATGATGTAGGGGTCAAGAGCAGAAAGGGGTAAGAGGGATGTGTGTAGGGCCCATGAAAGTGAAGGAGGATAAGATGGTGAGAGAGAGGGTGGCAGTGAGCCCGGGGACATGCCTTGACAGAGGCTGGCCTGAGGCTGCTTGGGGTCCCTACACATAATTTTCACCAACTCCTTCACCCCATACACATGTCTAATCTTCAAACACTAAAATAATAACAAACAGATAATTTGGGAGAGATTTACGGCTCTTGATCTTTTACAGAAACAGGCTGTGGGCACACGAAATTGATCTGTAAGTGCCAAGTCCTTTCATTACTGCGGCTATTTTTTTTAAATAACAGACACCATTGTGCAGATTTCAACATAGTTTAGATAAAAAAAAAAAAAAAAAATTCTATCCATGAGTAAAGAACAATTCTAGAGAGCAGAGCTTTCACTGTAAATCTTTAGGGAAAAGAAAAATAAAACAAAATAGAAAAACTCAGCTCACCCCTTGCAGGCCATCCTTTGTGCTCCTAATCTCAATACAAAGGTTAGAATTAAAAGCATTGGCATTAAAATAGCCTGCAGTTTCCGCTTTGAAGTCTAATGATGACAATAGCTAAAATCTTTGGCAACTTTTGAGAAGGCAGAGTCCTTCAAAATCCTTTGAAATGTTAAATACTAAATTGAAGAGGTCGTTATACAGAAAATTTTTTCATTAAAGGTGCACAATGAACATGCTTTTTAAATTCACACTCATTTGGTTTTCTTTCAACACCAAGATTGCATGTATGTTCTCAATTTGCTATTGTCTGTAATTCTAATTCCAAATCAAAATCAGGACCCAACTTGCTGGATTAAACCCAGAAAACGACTGTTAAAACAGAATAATTGGTCCTTATGAAGTGACAAATATTTCTTATTTTGTAGCTGCTCTCACTTTTCCATTGGTGGCCAAAACCACCAATGAAAGCTTAAGTAATAGCTGTTTCAAAAAACAACCAGAAAACAAAACATAATGAATAAACTTGGAGCAGCATTATAAGGCCTGCATTTTAGTTTTTCTTATTCCTAGGAATTCTACAAATGGCACCTTTGACCAGGCAGGTTCACTGAGTCTAAAAATGTCTCCAGCAAGGGCAGGCCATGGCAGAGTTGTATAAATGAAGCTTGCACTGGACAAGCTCTTCTTAGATCTCCTGGGTGCAAATCACAGCTCTTTCCTCTCGTAGCAAGCAAGCAGCCTTGGATGGTTCCTCAAGCTTTCTGTAACTCAGCTTCTGGATCTAAAAACTTCAAGGGATAATTCTTACCTCAGGATACTGTTGTCAGGGCTTAATAGGATAAATTATGTGAAAGTATGGCATAAGCCAGGCGCTGTGACTCATGCCTATAATCCCAGCACTTTGGGAGGCTGAGGCAGGCAGATTACCTGGGGTCAAGAGTTCAAGACCAGCCTGGCCAATATGGTGAGACCCTGTCTCTACTAAAAGAAAAAAAAAAAAAAAATTAGCCAGGTGTAGTGGCGGGCACCTGTAGTCCCAGCTACTTGGGAGGCTGAGGCATGAGAATCACTTGAGCTCAGGCGGTGGAGGTTGCAGTAAGCCAAGATCGCACCACTGCACTCCAGCCTGGGAGACAGAGCGAGACTCCATCTCAAAAACACAACAGCAGCAGCAGCAGCAAAAGTGTGGCATGAGGCAGGTGCTTAAAATTCTTAATAAAGATAATAACCCTTTATGCTCAACCAGAAACTCAAAGCTTGCATGCCTCCCAATCCACTGTGCAGAGCACGCATACAGAGCATGCAAAATGGCATTGCAACAAAGTCATAGACCCTATTTTCTCCCTTTGTCAAAAGTAATCTTCATATGTGCTGATCCATTGATTCTTTCGGTCAGTGGACTAACCTGAAAACCAGATTCATGCTAACATACTGGCTGGTGTGCATGTTTCCCCTACTCAAACACATTTTAGCACCATATTTCTGGAAACGTTTGGGACCTGGTTAAAATGCAGATCCTGTAGGTCTGCGTGGGGACCCGAGATTCTTCATTTCTCTTGAGCTCAAAGGAGATGCTGACGTGCTGGTCCCCAAACCACACGCTTTGAGTAGCAGGACTTTAGTTCAGGGGATAGCAAGAAACAGAGACTCACAGAACTTAGAGCTAAAAGAGATTGTTTTTATTCCAAAGATGGAAAACGCAGCAAATCCTGCCCACATATAATTTTTTAGTTTTGGTCCTCGTCGTGTTTTTTGAAATTGGGTAAGTTTTGCAGATTTACAGCATCAAAAAAAAAAGAAAAAGAAAAGAAAACCCCAAAAAACACAGTATCACTGCGTGGGCCTTTTTTCCCTGAAGTCAAGTGGTGGCCCTATAGAGGGGCCACACATTCTCCAAGACCCTCCCCAACACAAAGACGGAACGGCATGGCCATGTTCCGGGTTGCAGGAACTACTGTCAGCCGTTCTCACTCTAGAAAACGCTTCTCCATTCGCACTCACAAGGGAACTCACAGGGCTTCGTGCACGTTTCAAGGAACATCAGAACAGAATGCCCGCTTGGCCCACTTCACTGGTGTACATGACCTTCCTGGCAACCCCACTTGCTCTGCGGACAAGAAAGTGGGAGGCACAGCCATGAATGACTTGGCTCAGGCCACAAGGCTGGGCAGCAGAGAGGAGGGGAGGTGCTGGGTCCCCCACGGAACAATGAGAACTACTGACAGCTCAGCAGGCACCCCGAGGGGCTGCCTCCGTACAGGTGGGGCCTCAGGACCTTTCAAACCACTAGCACTGGCACCCTCTCCTCGCCATCCCGGCTCCACACAACTTAACTACTTTCACTTCTAAAAACCTCCTCTCTGGTGCAGTTCCATGTCTGGTTATTAATAATATAAACAAGGAATACCAAGAAGCCTATCCGTCATCCACTGACGTCATCCACTCATCTGACCTCCTGGTCAGAGCCAACCAGGAGGCTGGGCCAAAGCTGGCATCCTCCCCAAAGGAAACGAGCCCAGGTCTCCCGAGCCCACTGCGCGTTCTCTGGAAAGCCATTACACACAGCCTTTGCAGTCTGGGAGGCTGCCAAGAGCTTGGGACCTGGCCAAGTTGGGGGTAATGCATCGGACCGCCTGGGAGTCGCCCCTTGAAGTTCAAATTGTAGACAACAGTCTCTGTCAGAGAACTGTGTGTGCCAGAGACAGGGTTCAGGTGTCTGTAAGATGCAGGGCTTGGGTCATCAAGAGATCTGCACCTCTTGGAGAACTCATGGGGTTCAAGGTGAGCACAGGCAAAATGCTCCTGGAAAAATTCTAGCAGATGTGTGGTCTCTGGTCAACAGTATCTAAAGTATTCATGTGGCCAGGCGCAGTGGCTCACACCTATAATCCCAGCACTTTGGGAGGCTGAGGTGGGAGGATCACTCCTCCTGGACCTGAGCAACATTGTAAGACCCCGTCTTTACAAATAAATGTTTAAAAAATTAGCCCAGCGTGGTGGCATGTATCTGTGGTCACAGCTGCTCAGGAAGCTGAGATGGGAGGATCGCTCGAGCCTGGGTGGTCAAGGCTGCAGTGAGCCACCATCATGGCACTTTACTCCTGCCTGTCTCCAATAATAACAACAACAACAACAATACTCCTGCCTGTCTCCAATAACAACAACAACAACAACAACACTCCTGCCTGTCTCCAATAACAACAACAACAACAATACTCCTGCCTGTCTCCAATAATAACAACAACAATACTCCTGCCTGTCTCCAATAACAACAACAACAACAACACTCCTGCCTGTCTCCAATAACAACAACAACAACAATACTCCTGCCTGTCTCCAATAATAACAACAACAATACTCCTGCCTGTCTCCAACAACAACAATACTCCTGCCTGTCTCCAATAACAACAACAATACTCCTGCCTGTCTCCAATAATAACAACAACAATACTCCTGCCTGTCTCCAATAACAACAACAACAATACTCCTGCCTGTCTCCAATAACAACAACAACAATATTCCTGCCTGTCTCCAATAACAACAACAACAACAATACTCCTGCCTGTCTCCAATAACAACAATAATACTCCTGCCTGTCTCCAATAATAACAACAATACTCCTGCCTGTCTCCAATAACAACAACAACAATACTCCTGTCTCCAATAACAACAACAATACTCCTGCCTGTCTCCAATAACAACAACAACAACAATACTCCTGTCTCCAATAACAACAACAACAATACTCCTGCCTGTCTCCAATAACAACAACAATAATACTCCTGCCTGTCTCCAATAACAACAACAATACTCCTGTCTCCAATAACAACAATACTCCTGCCTGTCTCCAATAACAACAACAACAATACTGTCTCCAATAACAACAACAATACTCCTGCCTGTCTCCAATAACAACAACAATACTCCTGCCTTCTCCAATAACAACAACAACAATACTCCTGTCTCCAATAGCAACAACAATACTCCTGCCTGTCTCCAATAACAACAATACTCCTGCCTGTCTCCTATAACAACAACAACAATACTCCTGTCTCCAATAACAACAACAACAATACTCCTGCCTGTCTCCAATAACAACAACAACAATACTCCTGCCTATCTCCAATAACAACAACAACAATACTCCTGCCTGTCTCCAATAACAACAACAACAATACTCCTGCCTGTCTCCAATAACAACAACAACAACAATAATACAAGTACTCATGTAAGACTAAAATGAGCAGAATTCATCCTCTAAAGACCCAGGTTTTAAGTGTACTCTCCTCTTCCATCCTTCTCTGACAAAATACAGGCTGCCACTAAATTTTCTTCGAGGGCTTTGCAAAGGAGACACCAGCTGCAGCATGAAAGAAGGAGGCTGCAAAGCCCACTCCACCAGGCCTGGGGCTCCCACACAGTGAGAGGGAGCTCTCCAGGCAACACAGTCCCGACCATCACAGGCTCCTCCACAAAATGGGAGGCTTCGCCTGGGGCAAACACAGACTCTCCCTAGAAAAGCCACTGGCCTCTGGGGAAGTGCTATCAATAAGGAGCAGAAAACAAAACCACAATCGTTTCCTCCCCTGCCCCATCTTCTAAAACCCCAGCCAAGGGATTCACCACCAGTAAGATGAAAGCCTTGAAGAAGTGGAGGGAAGCGAGAGAAAGAAGGACTTTCCTTATTTTAAGAGAATAAAGTCAAGAAGAGAAATCTATTAGAACTCAGTTTCTCCACAATCCCCATCACCCTGTAATAACATGGGCATTGCCGGTGACTACTTGAGACAAACGTTGGCCACAGCCAAGGGCCACTAAGGCTGCAGACGGCGGAAGGTCAGGAGCTCTTCAGATGTATGTGACTCTATTCTTGAGAAACCACAGAAACCAAAGCTACCCCACAACATGCAAAATTAATTCAAACTGTAAAATTCTAAGATACATATATATATATAGTCTCTGCATATATAAGTGCCCTGTTCTACAGCTCAAGAACACAAATGCTATTAGAAAGAGTTCTGTATAATTTCCTAGAATAGTTAAGTACATTCTGAAATACACAACAAAGGTAAAAGCTCATTAAAAATCTTCAGTCCTCCTGAGAGTCTGAGCTTTCCAGGAGTCAACCAAAGATTGCAGCTGCTTAAAGAGAACTCTGTAAACCTAAGGACTGTCCTCCTTCTCTAAGAGGCAGCAAATATAAAGAGACTTTCTTATTCCATTATGACTGCAGGGAGGCTGGGGTTGAAGAAAATAATAAAATTCCCTGCACAACCAAAGAAAAATGACACGTAGAAGAGTCACTTTTACCAAGGGACGAAGCCTTTCGTCCAGTGTCACTGATAAAAAAAAAATATCCCAAATGGGGCTGCAGCTCCAAAAGGGGGTTGGACACATCTGTGACTTTTTTTTTCTCCAAGTCTCTGCAATCTGTTTCTTGCCATCTGCTAGGATATTCATACAACTACATGTGAGTCAGAATGCCCACCTCTTGGAAAAGCAGCAGGATTGTCCACTCGCCACTTACTTATGGGAGCCACAGGCCAAACTGTCTCAGATATCCAGCCCATGGAGGGAAAAGGAAGGGCTCTCATGGAATAGAAGGCAAGTACCCGGACCTCAGCTGAGCGGACCACAAGTCTGGAGGAAGCTCATCCACGCTCTCCAATTGGAGAAGGTGTCGTTTCAGCGTCATGACAGAGCATTGGAGTTACAGTCCCGGGGAAACCACCATTTCCACCGCACACCGCCCTGGCAGCCCTGGCAGCTTTGTGTTTGCACAACTACTGCCCTGCCTTACTGTGGAGCTTCCCTGGGCAATTTTCAGGAGAAGCACACACATAATGGTGATGAAACTAATTACATGCCTGATTTAAGTAGCTTTTCTTCCAAAGAACTCAAAGCATGTTCATGTGCATTGTCTCACTTCCTGGTTTCAACACACCCTAGAGACAGTGAAGGGAGGCGTTACTAGCACACAATATCTATGGAAACACCCCCAACACAGTGCTCCAGGACGAAGCTTGCATGCTGTGTGTGTTACTAGCACAGTCGCCGTTTAGTGCTTGTCAAGGCAGGCTTCAACACCTTCTGGAAACCTAGAACACAATACCCAAAGAAATCAACCAATCCTCCCTTTTTTTTTTTTTTTTTTTTTTGAGACAGAGTTTTGCTCTTGTTGCCCAGGCTAGAGTGCAATGGTGCGATCTTGGCTCACCGCAACCTCCGCCTCCAGGATTCAAGCGATTCTCCTGCCTCAGTCTCCCGAGTAGCTGGGATTACAGGCATGTGCCAACACACCCGGCTAATTTGTATTTTTAGTAGAGACAGGGTTTCTCCATGTTGGTCAGGCTGGTCTCGAACTCCTGACCTCAGGTGATCTGCCCACCTCGGCCTCCTAAAGTGCTGGGATTACAGGTGTGAGCCACTGCGCCCCGCCCAATCCTCCCAATTTTTATATGTGCCCAACACAAAAATGCTTATAGACAGATCTAAACATACCAACAGGACATAACATGCAGGGAAAACACTTAGACTCTCTTTGTATTAAAAACAAAGAGCCAGCTTCCAAAAAGTAAGTAACACTTTAAAAATCTGAGAAGTAATATTCACAGTTTATAGACAAGTTTCAGAACGTGACTTTCTGAAATGTTCTGTCTTATCATTGATTCCATGGCCTTCATGGTTTTTCAAACTGTCACTGAAAAGCAAACAGCAGAACCACAAAGATGACGGACTTATCTCATAGAGCAGATCTGAATTCCAAAGTGTCAAATACATGGACATTGTAGGGTGAGAAAACCCAGGATTAAAAAAAAAATAATAAGCAGATGGCCAATGAGTTAGGAGAACCAGAGCCATCCATTTCTGTGGGTTTATCTTGTTTATTTACTCAGCTATTGGCACAAAGCAGCATGCTTACCCTAGCAACAGCTATGTCATATGCTTCTGAGCTTGCCACACACCCGGCTTCTAATTTTAAAAACCACCACTTCGCAATCTGCAAGAGGCCCCTTTTATCATCGATGTTAAATATGCTATTTCAAGTCTCTGACACATAGCGTTGATACTTCTCCCTTTATTTACATTTTTAAACACACTTGTGATTTTTTTTAATACATACAAAGTTTGTACATATTCTGGAATCTGGCTATAATTCTTCCTTTAGAGTCTATGCAGCAATATAATCCTAAACTGAAGGTGTTTCGAATTAGCCAGTCATCTTGAACAAGGTTCAACTGGTTCCACTTGGCTGGGCGTGGTGGCTCACATCTGTAATCCCAGCACTGTGGGAGGCCGAGGCAGGCAGATCACCTGAGGTCAGGAGTTCGAGACCAGCCTGGCCAACATGGTAAAACCCCATCTCTACAAAAAAAAATACAAAAATTAGCTGGGCATGGTTGCAGGCGCCTGTAATCCCAGCTACTTGGGAGGCTGAGGCAGGAGAATCGCTTGAACCCAGAGGCAGAGGTTGCAGTGAGCCGAGATTGCGCCACTGCACTCCAGCCTGGGCAACAGAGCGAGACTCCGTTTCGGAAACAAAACAAAACAAACAAACAAAAAACCAAATGATTCCACTCGATGCCATGCTGTCTTGGTACAACTTATAGTTTATCCAGATGAAAGGGTTTTTTTTTATACCTGTAGCACTTCATATTAAGTTATTAAATTAATATATGAGGCACACATTTTCATCCTTACAAAAGTTACTCAGTTGGATACATAAGATCCTCTTTCTATTACAAACCCATACTTCTGTAGTGAATTATAGCTTCATATTTTTTTTTTGGTATTGAATGTTTCATAAGAAGAGCTCACGGTCTGTCAGAGAAATTTTCCAAACGATCACTTATTACATAAGGAATTCATTTTTTCCCCTAAAAAGAACTGGGCCTGAGGTGGTAGTTACAAGGCAGAATAATCACAAGCAGATGTAAAAATACTTACACAAAGTAAAAAAATAATAATAAAATAAACTTCATATGTTTTGCTCCTTTAAAAAAATGTCAGATACGGTGAGCAGTGAGTTGGTCGCTGATTGTCATTAATTGCCATTATTACGTGCTGCCTAGGGCTCCTAATGGCACTCTTTTTCTGAGCAATGGTTTTATATTATTTTTCTGGCACAAAAGCCTGTTCACAAATACCAGAATGTTCTCATACCAAAATTAAAGTGACTAGGAGATTAAAAGCAATTAGTGTAATTTTATCACTGGCATTAGTACTGAAAGCAGATCAGGATAACTGCTTTTCAAGGTTCAAAAACTTTTTCAAGTTGAGCAAGACTTGAAAACAGAGCAGGAAATGCCTACCAAAGGCACCGAAAGAAGAAAGACATTGCTTCTGAAGGGCGGCCAAGGAGAGGACGAAGAATTCTTATTCCCTGAAGACAGTCCACAGTAATTAGAGGAAGCCAGTTGATAAGGCCTGGGCACACCTGGAGAAGCAGGTCTCACCTGCAAGGTATGGTATCTCCCTGTTAGACCCAGCCAGGAATGGCACCCACACACCAGAATAACACTCCTCACTGCAGTCCCGTATTAGTTAAAGCAAATAAGGCCATCTAAGAATAAAAAGTTCATAAATAATGTTAGGCAACCATCCAGTGAGCCACATATAACCAGTATCTTCATGATTTCTAGGCTTCTTAAGTTTTAACTTTCAGGATAGAACCATGTAAGATTTCAAGCAAGAACATTTTTACATTCAGTAGACTCTATGAATGTGGGTTTGTTACTCTGAGAAAGAAGGAATCCTCTTGGAAAGTACACTTTTATATTTTTAAGAACATAGTTCTATCAACAAATGGGGTTCTAACACAGCATTTCCACATTCAATATAGTAATTACTGCAATTCTTCTCCCCCATCAGTGCAACAACTGAAATTCATAACTATGACTTTGAAAGACCATATAAAGACAAAGCTGCTATGAAAATCATCCAAAGAACATGTTTTAAATTCGAAGATTTGTATTACTAAGTATACTGTACTCTCATTCTTATAATAAATATTTTTAGAAATTTTAAGTGAAAAAGCACACAGGTGCCCTTGACTAAAAATTTATAAACCACCATCATCTGTAGAATGCATTGTCCCAATAAACAATATCATAAAGGGTCATTCGTGGTGTAGTTCAGAGTACCCAAAACCAACATAATCTCTCATGTAGGTGAAATCACTAAAAGTGCAAGGCTCTTAATATACTACTGGTAGTTAAAATAGCTAAAAACCATAGTCATCTAAACTGTATTTGATGACCTAGAAAGAAATGGTTTTAGGGTTGAACAATGCTTTTCGTTACTACAAGCAGTCATTTACTCACAAATGAACTCTTAGAACACAAACACTTTTATACAAAACAAATTCACATGTAGTGTTAAAAATGTCGCGCCAAGTTCCCAAAGCCATTTTAATAATACTATGGCTCTGGTACTTTAGTACTAGTAGAGTATATAACAGCATTACAGTTTGGAGATAGATACTAGTATGAGAATATCACAGCTGCATATGGAATAAAATGGGCTTATTTTCATCATAAGTACTGAAATGTATTCACTATTACTTACAATGATTGTTTTGCCCATGGAAGTATGAGTTCTGAGATATCCCAAATCAATCAGGCCATAAACAAATTTTGGGAAAGATAGCTGGGCAGCTTTACGGACTGCTTGTCAATCAGAAGCCCATTCCTTAGTCCCGCCCATTCCTTGGTCCCGCCCATTCCTTAGTCCCGCCCATTCCTTGGTCCCACCATAATTAAGCCCAGAATACAGCACAAAAAAGCAGCAAGAAAAACCAAACCATCTCTGGGATTCCACTGATGACTGGCAAGGATGGTTTTTAAATAGCTTATCAATGGTTCCAAGTATATGGGAACTTCCAAAGAATAGTCTCGTAAATAGCTTTAAATAGTCACTGATTGTTCCTACTTACACAGTTATAGAATCTCACAAAAGTAATTCTAGTCCAACTTTCGTCCAAATAATCACAAAATTTAGAATTAGTGAAGCCAAAATTAATAAAGGTGAATTCTGAGATGCCAAGCTAATCGTGTGATAAATGACTAAGTATTCTGAGAATTGGGCCTAATTTCACCTTTATTGATTTAATCTAAGGAATGAAAACATTTTCTATTTTCAAGGCTGTGTAATCATGCGTTATACAGATATATTAATACAAATCACCTCAGATAATAAAAATATAACTTAGCAAGTTGAAAAGGTGAAACATTATAGCTTTTAACCTCTCATAGGATTCCCATGCTTACAGTAAAAAAAGAGCTTTTACGAAGCTGCCTCTACCCACCAATTGATATGCACCGCTGATCCGGACATGGATTCTCAACAGCTTTCAATGACAGTCAGTTTCTAGGCCCATCGAACAATCCTGACAGCTTTATTAAGTGGTGGTTTGTATTTTCTTTATTGTCCATTTTCTTTCCTTTTTGTGGAAAACTGTGTTATAAAGATAGCACAGCTTGCTTTCTTTTGTTTGTCATGTATACTAAAAACAGTCTACATCATACCATACTGGGAAGTTTTAATTTCACTCTCCAGAACTTTCACATAGCAAATAAATATATAATCAGTGTTTTATTTGGTTATTTAAAGTTTCAGAAAATAATCTGAATCTCCCAAAGCTTCATTCTCATGTCTTACCATAAGGAGTAATATCAAAGTCGAAAGAACCTGGGGAAATCCTCAAAACACCAAATAAACCAAAAAGGTTCGAGGATATACTCACTATATTGTATTAAAGACATATTTTTATCAAAAGAAAATTGGGGAGGGACTTACTCTTTCTCTTTTTTAATAAAAGGGCTTACTCTTAACAGAAGGGTTTACTTTTAATAAACTAGAAAATTCAGTTAAGCCAGATATCTTATTTCCACCCATTTGAGGTTTTGCTACGAGCAGCTATACACAGCTTGCTGCATTCCATGAAGTCTTGAATTCGAGTAAGAGATGAGCATTGCTGCACTCAGGAGAAAAACTGAGCATCTGAATTTTTCCAGCTGTCAGGCTCACAGTGCTGCTATATCATGCCTCCTCCGGCTTAATTAGCTGTTCCTGGTTTCCCCAGACTTTTCAAGTCCACCTGAGCAACCTTCACTCAAGTTGGGACATTCGTCTTTCAGGTAGGTTCTGCCACCTCACCAGCATGCCCAGATGACCTGAGGAAGATCCAGATCACTTCCATTATCCAACTCATACGTAGAGAAACAATTGTTTTTCTTTTTTAAAGAAACTGAGTCTCCATCTGTTGCCCAGGCTGGAGTGCAATGGCACAGTCATAGCTCACTGCAGCCTTGATCTCCTGAGCTCAAGCAATCCTCCCTCCTCGGCCTCCCACAGTGCTGGATTACAGGTGTGAGCCACAGTGCTGGCCCTAGAAACAATATAAAGAAATGATTGTCCATGGCTATCTGGGATTCTGGCCTCTTTTCTAAAAATGTCACTAAACTGTATTAGCAAAATAGTTTCTGTGATTCACTGAGCTGCCATCTAAATGTTTTCCTAACATTTCTCCTCAGATGCCACTGAGAGGCTTCAGTCATGGCTTTAGAAAATGCTTCAGAAAGGCTTTCAGGGCAATTACAGACTTGCTGAGCAAGTGGCCAGACCCCAGATCCAGAACACACTTTAATGTTCGAAAGGCGTAGGTTGACACAACGTGTTACTTTATTAGCTTCTTTATTAGCAAATTTCACACTACAGGAATAAAAAAGCAGAGGGAAAATTCCGACTGCCCCCCCACCCCCAATCAGTTCTTCCTTCTTCTGCATCCCTGAGCCATGTGGGTGCTCTGTTCTAGCTCTTGGCGCTTGTGAGCTGCACCCCTGTCTGCTTCCCCTTTGGAGCTGTGAGGTGCCTTTCAGGAGAAGCTGCTCACCTTTGTGTCTCGAACCCAGCACAGAGCCTGGAGCAGCAACGGGGCTTGATTAATACTAATAGACTAAAAGTGATTGCACACGCCAAGAATTAACTACATGGGAGAAGAGCTAGGAAGGGAAATATACCCTGAGTTATTAAAGGAAACCCCTTCTCAGGATGACAAAGGATGGGTAACCTCAGATCTCTGGTCCCATGTCCCACTGTAAAGCAGGATCACGGTGGGGTGGGCCACTGCTCCGAGTGACTGTGACATTTTGATATGCTTTTAATGATGAAGTGACCAAGAACAAATGAAACACAGCATTTGCTGAAAGCTCGTCTGGCAACGTTCCCTCAGCAGCCCTGTCCAGGAAGCATACCTGCTGCATCCCGATCTTGGCCTTTCTCCTCGGGCTCTCGGCTTAAGAAGTGCTAGCCTTTTGCCCTCTCTTCCATGTTGTATTTTTGAAATCTCTGTTTATCCTCTGGAGAACCAGTCTCCGTAAGTTTTAAAGGTGATCTGGGAGTTTCAAATCCATCTGAATTTTAGTAAAATTTCCTAAAGTGACAGCGGCAAACGGAGATTTAGAGAAAAACTATTTTTTAAACACTGGGTGTCCCCACATGGGTAATAGAGAGGGTGAACATGTCCCCACCTTGACTCACTCTAAACTCTGCACAGTTGTTTACAGGCAGCTATGGAGCTGAAACACGGTGATTGAAAGTTTGGACACAGATCCTTCCACATGTAAATAGTGCTCACTCATAGCGGAAAAAAAAAAAAAGAACTATAAATAAGAGATAACCTTTTTCTAATTTGTATCACAGAGTATCAAATGTGAGGGTAAACTGCTTCAACTTCTATTCATGTCGACTGACAAAATAAAATACATTGTTCTTTTGTTTGTTTGTTTGTTTTGAGACAGGGTCTCCTTCTGTCACTCAGGCTGGAGTACAGTGACCCAATCGCCACTCACTGCAGCCTCCAACTCCTGAGCTCAAGTGATCCCCCCATCTTGGCCTCCCAACATGCTGGGACTATAGGCATGAGCCACTGCGCCCGGCCCATTGTTTATTTCTTATATTTTAGAGCTATATTCCCTTTTCCACTTCTTGCATGACCTAATACTTTATAGTCTCTAAAGTGCTTCAGTCTATCAAATTAGCAATGGAAAAAAACTTGAATTTACAACCAAACTGGCAGTTCAAATATACTAGTTATAGGAAAAAACTTCAGGCTGAGCATGATGACTCACGCCTGTAATCCCAGCACTTTGGGAGGCCAGGGCATGAGGATCACTTGAGCTCAGGAGTTCGAAACCAGCCTGGGCAACATGGTGAAACCCCATCACTACTAAAAATACAAAACATTAGCCAGATGTGTTGGTGTGCACCTGTAGTCCCAGCTACTCGGGAGGCTGAGGTGGGAGGACCGCTTGAGCCTGGAAGGCAGAGGTTGCAGTGAGCTGAGATTGCACACCATTGTACTCTAGCCTGGGTGACAGAGTGAGACCCTAAAAAAAAGAAGAGAAAGAAGAGAAGAGAGAAGAGATGAGAGAGAAGAAGAGAGGAGAGAGGAAAGAGGAGAGAGGAAAGAGGAGAGAGGAGGGGAGGGGAGGGGAGGGGAGGGGAGAGGAGAGGAGAGGAGGGGAGAGGAGAGGAGAGGAGAGAGGAGAGGAGAGAAGGAAAACAAATTTCAAAGCTTTTTATTACAGACAACTAAAAGGCCCAGGTGATTAAATGTTTCACAGATGCCTAAATTTTACTCTATTTCAAGGCTTTTAAAGGACTGTTAGAGAAAAGTACAACAATAAGAAGGTGCAAAATAGCATACAACAAAACATGCCTTTTTCCAAGAAAATGCTGTTTTAGAGTCTCATACCCTTCTTGTGCAGTAGCATGTTTCAATCAACCAGGAAACACCAAAAACAAACCTTACAGATCAAATTTAGATTAGAATGGGAGTAACAATCTTAGAAGTCCAAGGTCCTCTAACGCTGCCTGGGAGCACGGTGGTCAGTGGTTAAGCCTGAGGTGCTGTCAAGGTATTGGGCTTCAACTAAATCAGAATCATAAGCAAAACTAACACCTGAAGAAAATACAAACTCCTGCAACCTCTGTTCCTTCTGTTAGGGAGGTTATGCTTTTGGTGACAGGAAATGGTGACAAAATTCCAAATGGGAGTAATTTATATTCTGGAAAAAAACCCCGAATTCTACGAAAATGGTAAGCCAGAAGACAAGCCAGAAAAAAAAATCACACAATAATCCAGGCTGAATCTTCTCTGAAGGGGATGTTCTTTGGGAGACCCTCTGTCCCTGCTCTTCTTAGCTCTACACCTTCCAGCAAGTGCTAGGAGGCCCCACCATCCTGAAAGGAACTAGCCCTAATCCGCACCTCTCCCAGAGGCAGCCCAAACCGTTCCTCTGCGTTGTTTTGTCTTATGGCTTTGTGGAACTCTTACAGCTGAAATCATTTCACACATGAGGAACTGACACAGAACATTTAAGTAACTGGTGCCAGGCCACGCAGCTCATCTGAGTAAATGCTAAAACTGAAACTCACTTCTTTTGACTTTCTAGTCTCTCCATTTACACTACTGCCGCCTAAAAATCAAGTCTGCTTTGCAACTTTTAATGTCATTTATATTTTCCACAAGAATTTCTGGAAAGGAAAGAGATAAACAGAAGGAAATTGCAATTCCTATCTGGAACATTAAAGTATAGATTTTGCTTTCTTTTAGAAAAAAAAAATGGCACTAGCAGCATCTTTCTAGGCTGCAGCAAATGTAAAAATTATCTGAGGAAAGGAATCCCAAAGGAGTGTTAGCTAGGCTGCCTCGGTTCAAATCTCAGAGGCGCCACTTCTGTTTTTGTTTGTTTTTTTGAGACAGAGTCTCGCTCTGTTGCCCAGGCTGGAGTACAGTGGCACGATCTCGGCTCACTGCAAGCTCCACCTCCCAGGTTCAAATGACTCTCCCACCTCAGCCTCCCGAGTAGCTGGGATTACAGGCACCTGCCATCATGCCCGGCAAATTTTTGTGAAGACGGGGTTTCACCATGTTGGCCAGGCTGGTCTTGAACTCTTGACCTCAGGAGATCCACCCACCTCGGCCTCCCAAGGTGCTGGGATTACAGGTGTGAGCCACTGCTCTCAGCCTCAGAAGTACTACTTCTAGGACTAGTACCTTTCTCTATCTCAGTTTCCTGATCTATACTGTGGTGACAATAGTAACAGGACCAACTTCAATGGGTTACTTGGAGAATCAGATGAGTTTTTTGGGGAGGCCAAGGCAGGCGGATCACTTGAGGTCAGGAGTTCGAGACCAGCTTGGCCAACACAGTGAAACCCCGTCTCCACTAAAAATACAAAAATTAGCCAGGCATGGTGGCATGCGCCTGTAATCCCAACTATTTGGGAGGCTGAGGCAGAAGAATCTCTTGAACCCGGGAGCCGGAGGCTGCAGTGAGCCGAGATCATGCCACTGCACTCCAGCCTGGGTGACAGAGCAAGACTCCATCTCAAAAAAAAAAAAAAAAAAAAAGTCTAGGAGTTCCAAAAACACAAAGTGTTGGAGTTTTAGAAACACTAACAAGAGGCTCTGAAACTTTAAGGTAAAGAACAATAAAAGGAAAAGCAATGACATTCAATAATGCAAACACATCATTGTCCAGATCTGGCGCTTGCACAGTAATTCTCAGTAATTCTCATCTAACTAGGAGAATGCAGTATATCCCAGCCCCTCCCCCTCCAGCATCCTCTTCATAAATCAGGCAAAATGCCTGATTAAAACAGATGGCTGTTAAATCAGATGCCCTGCAGCTCTGAAGGCTGAAGCATCCTACTCAGAACACCAGGGGAAACAGGATCTTAAGAATATGCCAGAACAGGTTCTCTATGGAGAGCATTCTCTCCTCACTCATTATAATATGATATCTTCAGGCTGCCAGTGAGAGAAACTCGGAGAGAAAGACCACTAGGAAAATAGCGATCGGATTTTTTGGCAAGGAAAGAACGGGCTGTGGGCTTATCTTCTTGAAATAAGCTAAGCACAGGATATAAGAGAAGGGGCAGAGGGGTGGCCACTTGAAGGGGGACAACAAGAGCTTACGGCCCCTATATTATTCCTTCACCGCAAAGAATTAAAATTAACTTTGAAAATAATTGTTCATTGGCATGTGCATCTTTCTCCCCTTCATCTATGCCGTGGGTTTTCTGTACTCCTCATACCCAGGTCTGCTGAGAATAACCAAGCTCACTAGACCCATGGCAGTCTCAGTGGAGCCCTCATTTTATTCACCTGTGTCAACTCCCTCTTCCATTTTTTTCTAAAGCATAATCTTTATCACACCATTCATCAGCTTAAACTTTGTTTTAATGGCCTCAAAATGCCTAAGTGGTTAAAAAGAAAAAAGCCTTCCACAAAATGACCCCCAAATCAAATTCTATCTTTGTCTCCACAAGGCTTCTCCATGCAACCTACACACCAGGGTTTCTTGCCTTCTAGTCTGCGTTCATGCCATTTCATTCCCCTGCCTGCAACCTCCGTAACCTCCTCTCCCCCATCCAAACTCCTAACTCTGTCTTATTCTTTTAGCCTAAATCACTATCTCCTCTTCAATGAATTTTTTTCTTTACATCCCATAAATTCTTTCTATCTACGGTCCCGCAGACTCACCTGAAATTAGCCATCCTCATTCCTGTATTCCTATAATGCTTTTTGATACTACTTACAGGGTCTTTTATTAAATTGTATTATAATACTTATCTCCCCAAACAGACCGTAAGCTCATTTAGGGAAAATATGGGCTTTTTATTCATAGATGCCGACACCCTCTACGTGCTTAATATGTTTGTGGCAATTTCTACGGTAATCGTTCATGCCTTTTCTATAGTCTCTGCCTAACTCATGAACCAAAAGACAGGTAAAACCGCAATCCCACCCACCCCAGTCACTTTAAAACTGACTATCTAAGAAGAGAGATAATAAATAATCAGATTTCAAAACAAAATATAAACCTTTTTTTCATTCAATGGAGTTTCTGCTGTGTACAAAGCCTAACAAGGATTAAACACACGTGCACACAAATGCACATATAGGTGTGAGCCTCAAGTAGCAGGGACAGCACGTACGTGATAAACCATAAGGCAGCAAATGTGCATAATATGGGCTCAGCAGGGGTACAGATGATAACAGCTCTCAGATTCTTTGTGGATTGTGATGGTCAGGAAGGTCTTCCCAGGGAAACTAGGATTTGGAGAACTGTGACCTTTCAAACCGGTGCAAAAGAAAGAAAAGCATTTCAGATTTGCTAGGTAAGTAAGAATGGAGGAGAGAAAGAAAATATCATGAGAAGAGACTTAAAAGTCAAGAAATGCAAAGTGTTTCTGGGAAGATTATAAAACAACTGGTTTTGCTGGGATGGATAAGTTAAGTGGTAATGGGACATACTGCTAGAGGAGTGGTTACGGAAAATCCAAGCTGAGAGGTTTGGGTTTGATCTTACTTTAGGATCAGTCCTCCTTGGATTTGGATCGTTATCTACAAGGACATATATTTACATAAAAAGAGTCCATTTGACTGGGTGCAGTGGCTCATGTCTGTAATCCCAGCACTTCGAGAGGCAGAGGTGCATGGATCACTTGGGGTCAGGAGTTTGAGACCAGTCTGGCCAACATGGTGAAACCTCATCTCTACAAAAAATACAAAAATTAGCCAGGCGTGGTGGTGGGCGCCTGTAATCCCAGCTACTCAGGAGGCTGAGACAGGAGAATCACTTGAAACCAGGAGGTGGAGGTTGCAGTGAGCCGAGACTGTGCCACTGCACTCCAGCCTGTGTGACAGAGTAAGACCCCATTTCATAAATAAATAAAAAAATAAATAGTCCATTTATAGATCACTTGTCATAATCTGTACCTGTTTTCATACTGATTACTCTTCTTTTAGTTTTTTTAATCCAAAGTAGGATTTGTAGAATAACATTCCTACAGATTGCTCCGAAAGGGGTTGAGGTAGGCATTCAGGAGTTAAATAAGTCTGGAAAATGATAACTCTTTTATCTCCCTTCTGGAGAATAACAGTGCATATTAGGAGAGTGAAGGCACTGAGAAGTCCTGCAGTAAAGAGCCTCATTTACCTCTGTAGTTCCTCATATTTCAAAACTTTTTTTTGAGAACCTAGTTTGGGAAATGCAGAACTCTAGGCAATACAGACTATTTAAAAAACATAACATTCACATATTTTAAAGTGTGGACCACAGAGTTAAAATGAAGGCGGTAACACAGATGGAGCTGGAGCTGGAAAATGAAGAGAAATGAAGGTGCTAAAAGGTCTGAACATTCTGTTTCGAATTAAAGTCAACCAGACACTCTTCCACAAACTGCCACAGCTCGGTGGTTCTGTGAACACCTCTCAAAAACATTTCCTCCAAGTTCAGATACGGTTGTGTAAATCGCTGGCTAAGAGCAAACAAAAAAATTAAAAGAAGAAGAATCTGTATGAAAACAGGTAGAGATGATTACAAGCAATCTAGAAATGGACTCTTTTCTATGTAACTAGGTATCCTTGTAGATAATAATCCAAAATCAAAGCCATGTGTGGTTTAGAACATTTATCTTTTAAACCAGGTAAGACTGGTTCCTGCTTTGAGATCCCAGAATCCCGAAGAACCAGCCAATCGTCACACAATACTAATGGAAACGCTGTGAGTTCAAAGGGCAAAGTAATTAACATTAGTGTACAAAACAGGAGTGGATTTATGATTTTCAACACTTTGAATCTCCATTCATCCACAGTCTTCATTCTACGCATATGGAAGCGCTTTACAAATGTTGTTTCTAATCCTTTCACACAGAGAAGACTTTCAGGCTCAGAAAATCCTGGAACTCTTTCAAGAGCCCATTTAGTAAATACTCTATAGCGGCTCTCTCAGCTGGCGTTTTCCAAGTGGCGCCTCCAGAACTTGCATTCCTTGAGATGTCCATGGACGCGGCATACAAAAGAGCTCCTATGGCCTGGTGTGGGGGGCACGGTTCATAGGTTTCCTTACTGCAGAGCTTCTCAGGGGTTTTACGGCTTCCACACTGGGACTCTCCGGGGCTGGGAGGCACTGTGCTCCGTGTCCACGTCACTCACCCGGGACCCCTTCTTTCCTGAGTCCTGTACGCCACAATGTTCTCAGATGACCTTGTGGCAGACACAAGGCTACCTGCTTCCTACAGGAGTTGGCTTGTTTCTTAGGTCGGAAGATCTTGAGCTATGACGACATGAGCAACCTAAACATCCCCAGTGAGATGAGTGGGCTCCCTGGTGTGGAAAAAGGAGTTCCACGACAAGCCTTAGGCCCTCCCAGTGTCTGTCACCGCCTCTCTGACCGGAAGTAACCACGCCTTCCTCGTAGGCCTCATGGGGTGGTAGCGATGGTCCAGGGAGGCCCTGTGTTTACAAGGAAACCGCACTGTCCAAGTCCTACAGGGCACTGTGAGAGAGGGGGTGGGGGGCGATCCCTGCTTCTTCTGAGTTTCCTTGTTTTTTCTCAGAACACTAATTACCGTCCATCTTAAAACCCAATTTGCCCCCAAAGCCTGTATCGGGCCCTCAGGGTGTAAACCCTGCCGATTCTTGCAAGGCTTCCTCCTGCCACTCAAATGTGTCCCAGCCTCTCCCGCTCAGGGGCCTCCCACTGCTCCCTCTTGTGGGCAGCTCCTCCCTGGGTCTTCCCAATGTCACTTCTTCAGAAGGGCCTTCCCTGGCCACCCTTGTGGAGGCACCCTCTGAGGGCTGTTCTCTGGCCCATTCGTGTGTTTTATTTTCCTCATAACACTTAACATTGGCCGGGTGCAGTAGCTCATGCCTGTAATCGTAGCACTTTGGGAGGCCAAGGCAGGCGAATCATGAAGTCAGGAGTTCAAGATCAGCCTGGCCAACATGGTGAAATCCCATCTTTACTCAAAATTAGCCAGGCGTAGTGGAGGTGGCTGTAATCCCAGCTATTTGGGAGGCTGAGGCAGGAGAATCCTTGAACCAGGGAGGCGGAGGTTGCAGTGAGCCAAGATCACGCCACTGCACTCCAGCCTGGATGACAGAGCGAGACTCTGTCTCAAAAAAAAAAAAAAACAAAAACAAACCACGTAACATTATCTGAAATCACCTCATTCTCATATGATTTTGTTGTCTGGCTCCTGCCTCTGAAACGTAAGCTCCCTGGGGACAAGAACTCTGTGGTCTAGTGCCTGGAACCTAGGAAAGCCTCACGAAGTATCTGTTGAGTGTTGGAAGTTTAGGAAAATGGCTAAATTTGGTAAGAAGGGAAGGGGAAATAATGTGGAAGGGGAGGCATGAGGCTCCCGTGATCCTATAACGTTCTAGTTTTTACCAGGATGGTGGTTACATGGGGCTTTGCACTTTGCAGTCATCCACTGAGCCATAAATTAATATTTGGTTGTTGGTATATTAGTGTTTAGATAATCATAAATATAGGAAAAAGGATAACTGCTACTATTTTTGAGGACCCACAATGAGCCCTGCATTCTGCGAGGCACTTTACATATGTTGTCAAATTGTGTCCTCCAAACATCCCTATCAGTAATCACCACAACCCATTTCACAGAGAAAGAAGCTGTGGCACCCAGGGACCAAGGGACTTGTTCATGGTCACACAGCTAAGATGCAAAACTGCGATCCCAAGCCAGTGGGTTCCAACTCCAAAATCCCCACGCTCTACTAAACCCTGCCTGAAAGTCACTTCTCATGTCAGAACTGGTATTTTAAGGGGCCCTTATCTCTCCCCTAGAGGCTATCACAGGCTAAGAGAGGCTGAAAGCACTCCGGCTCTGCCTCTTCTTGGGTACCCACGAACACTACAGCAGAACAAACGTCACCATGGCGGCAAACACACCAGCAATGGTCAAACACAGACAGGGGCAGACAGAGCCGCATCTGTCCCACTGCAGCAGGGTGAGGACCCCCCAAGGTAACGGGACAGTCCACTCCCACCTGGGGGTTTGGTTGAAGCTCCGTGGTGGGGGCAGCTCCTTCCGAGATCTAAGGGGTCCTGTCTGCTCCTGAATTTGAAATCTGACCAGGTTCTGGTGTTTTTCTCCCTGTCAATTTGAACTTCTTTGGAAGAAACAGCACTTTTAGTTAGGAGAGATCTGGAGAGAAAGAAGTAGTGGGGAGAAAATGCATTTTGATAACTTTTTCCCCAACAACTACTTGCATGGTTGGATTAGTGTACTGTGACAACAACTGAAAAGGATTTGTTTCTCTAAATAAAGGGTCACCTTGGAGTGATTAGCATGGCCGCCAAAGCATAATCCCTTTGCAAACAACTAATGGTGGCACTGACAAGTTTCTACAGGAAGATGCTTGGCAGGCGAGCGCTGTGGGAAAGGCCCTGTCTTCCACCTACGGAGACTCGGATGGAAATGGAATCGTTTGCTTTTCCTTCCGTGTGTCTGAGAGAGTCCTCCAGTGTCTATGGGGTTTTTCATAAAGGTGTCAGGCCCTATCAGAAATCTGATGACAGCCACACGTTATCAAATAAATAAAAAGAACGCCCTTTTGTCTTACCTTTGAAGTTTCCTTAAGTTACTCTGAATAGCACCTCCCTCTGCCACGTTTCCTGTTTCTCGCATAATGAGCTACTTTCTAATTAGCATATCACAAATATTCCTGATTTTCTTTACAAGTCCTGATACACTTTTAAATGTTTCTTTTAAAGCACATCAGGATTTTTCACACTCTATAAAGAGGCAGGGGAATTCAAGCAACGCGTCAACTCAATTCTCCAATTTTTTCTTCTTCTTCTTTTTTTTTTTGTTTGTTTTGTTTTGTTTTGAGCCAGCTGGCAGCATGGAATAGTGGGAAGGTCACAGCACTGAAAGCCAGAAGTCCTGGATTTGGGTTTTGGCTGGGTCACTAATTAGCTATGTCATTTTAAGCAAATTGCTTCACCTTTGAGGGCCCCTGCTTCCTTTTCTGTGTAATGATGAGGCTGGCCCCAGTGAGAAAGTCCCTCACAGCGTAAAGCACCGTGTTCTATTTGTGAAGCTGAAATAATTCCTCGTCTCCCTTTTCAAAAACTGGAACAAGTTATTTTCTTTGATTTAAAAATTCACAGTGAACTACATCCTAAATAGGTAGACATCAGTAAAAAAAAAGAATATGATTTTAAAGGGATACAGATATTTAACTGCAGAATTATATATTATCTTTAAATAGCAAAGAGACTTTTTGACTAGTTTTAATATATTGACAAATACATACACACGCACACATTCCAATCTGCCAGTAAATTCCGTCAGTAAATATCTCATCTAATCTAATCTGTCAGTAAACATAACTGACATGAACAAATCCTAATATAAAGAATATTGTCACAAGGAAAATAAAGTCCTAGGTATCAAAAGTCTTTCCAGTCTTTGGTATAATAGAAAAAAAAGATCCATTCAGTTCAGTAAGATCATTTCACCCCACTGACGTGTGGGTTTCAGGATTTGACTTGTGGTATCAAAATCATAAAAATACAGAAATTTATCGTGGTTTCAGTGACGAGTTCCCTGCATGCAAGGGCCATGCTGGCCTTCTGTGCGTCACCATTTACTTTGTCTCACCAAAACTGTCCAGTGGGTGAGTGCAGATGGTTCTGTAAGCCTGTTCATGCCCTGGCCCCACTGCCTCTGTCATGCCAAGCCACACCAACACCCCCAGGCTGCCCACCGCCCCCAGTCCCCCCGCCACCCCTGAAATGCCCGCTGTCATCCTCTTCGATCACTGCCAGCTGAGCTCCGTAAGTGCCTGTCACAGGGCAAGACCAGTTCCAATGTCACCCGGATGGACACCCTTTCTTGACCTCGCCCTATTGCATTTGTCTGTTTACATGGCTGTATCCACCCTACCGCAGGAGGAGCTGGAGTTCAGAGGCACTTTGGCCACCTCTTCAGTCCCAAGACCTGGCAGCACGTGACACCCTGAAACACTGGGGAGAGGGAGAGAGAGAATGGGCCACAGCAGGAGTGCGGCAATGAATAATGCACCCTGGGATCCCAGGAACTGCCCCTCCTAATCCCAAGGTGTAGGCTATCACAGCTACCAAGCTTGGACCAAATAACAGATCTTATTCAGAGGAGAGAAAGCATCCTGAAGACTGAGACAGGCACAAAACCACTCCCATAGAAGAATGTGGGGCGGGGTGGTGGAGGGACAGAGGAGCTGCCTATGCTTTTCCGCAGAAGAGCAGCAAGAACAATCAAGTGTGAGGATGACTTAGGGGCGGTGTGTACAATACACTGAAATGACATAGAGATTAAGGGGCAAATTGCTTCCAAAAATTATGCAGCCATGAAAAAAACTATCATATTTCTAGATATGGAAAAGCAATCATAGAAGCTAAGTATAAAGTCGACTACAAAACAATACAGATAACATCATCATTATCTGTAAGACATTTTTCACATTTGTATAGATGAGGATATTTCAATAGATACATGGGAAAAAGTCTAGAGGGATAACTACCAAAGCATCAATAGGGACATTATCTGAATGGTGAAATGTGTGGTTTTCCCATCCCTCCCTTCCTTCCTTCCTTCTTTCTCTTTCTCTATATTTTCTAATTATTTTCCGACATGAACATGAACCACTTGGGTAATTTTTTAAAATCTCTGAGGAAGTAAATACCCCATCTATAAATATGAAACAGCGTGGGAATGAGGCAGGGAGGCTCTGGCCGCAGGCAGAGGCAACAGGAATGGAAAGTTGGAAGCAGAGCTGAGTGCAACGACAGCAGAAGAGCTGCCGGGTGGGTGGCTGAAGCGGTAAGGATCTGAAGGAAACTAGAGCTGTAGTGGGACTCCCAGGCTTGCAGCCAGCATAAGGTGGGAGACGCGGGTCACAGTGTCAGGAACGGGCCAGCAGCAGGGCACTTAGCTTAGAGGAACAGATTGTGGGTCTCCCTGTGGACCTGCTTTGTCTGAAGTGTGGACAGGTCATCCGGGGGCTGAGGGGAAGTGAGGGCTTAGGGATAGGGCTGTGCACTGAGGTCAGGCACGGCGCCCCCCTGAGATCCCCCAGGGAGCCTGCACTTCCCCAGGGGCTGTCCTTCCGGCTGTGCTGGGGAGGCCTGTTTACTGCCCCCTTCCTTGTTGCGGACTCCAGGAGGCAGGGACCCAGTTTTTGGCCTCATCCTTCTACTCCAATGCCTGGATCAGTTCCTGGGGTATAAAAGGTCCTCGACAAATGTTTGAGAAGTGAATGACTGACTCCTGTAGGGAGACAAAAGTGGATGAATTACCATTATCCCAGGGAGAGAGCAGGAGGATGGGCAGGACTGAATCCTGGGGATATCAGGATTCTCCCTCAGAGGCATGGGAAGGAGCTGTGCCACCAACAGCGTCGATGCAAACAAGGACAGAGCAGCTTTCCAGAAACCAAGGCAGGGGACTGCAGAGCAGACAAGGACACCAGCAGCACTGGGGCCGAGCCGAAGGAGGAGGCAGGGCTGGGGGAAGCTTCCTCCATTCCCCAGCTGCCCAGGATTCAGGAGGTGGGAAGGACACCAGAGGTAAGGGGTAAGAAGATAAAAGGAATGGAAGCAGAACATCTTTTAAGTTACGTGGTGAAGAGGTAAAACAAGTAGACTAAGAAGCTGAATCGGGCAGAACTTCAAATTCGGAGATGACCTGCACATGTCCGCATGTGGGAGGCTGGGAATCCAGGCAGCGGTGGCACCGCCTTCAATGGGATAACCAGTCCTGCGGGATGACCAGTCCTGTGGGATGACCAGTCCTACGAGACAACCAGTCCTGCGGGATGACCAGTCCTGCGGGATGACCAGTCCTGAGGGATGACCAGTCCTACGAGGCAACCAGTCCTGTGGGTTAACCAGTCCTGTGGGATAACCAGTCCTGTGGGATAACCAGTCCTGCAGGATAACCAGTCCCGTGGGATAACCAGTCCTGCGGAATGACCAGTCCTGTGGGATGACCAGTCCTACGAGGCAACCAGTCCTGTGAGATAACCAGTCCTGCGGAATGACCAGTCCTATGGGACGACCAGTCCTACGAGGCAACCAGTCCTGTGGGTTAACCAGACCTGCAGGATAATCAGTCCTGCAGGATAACCGGTTCTGCGGGATGACCGGTCCTGTGGGATAACCAGTCCTGTGGGATAACCAGTCCTACGGGGCAACCAATCCTACCAGGCAGAAGGATTAGCCTAGAGAAGGGAGAGGAAGGCTCATTTGATCTTCCTGTCCTCCAAACCCCTCCAGACCCCCTCCCAGCCTCTACCACACGATTTAGCTCTAATTATCCACTCATCTCCCTCCCTGCTGCTTCACAAGTCCTCTCTCCTCCGTCAGATGCCACAGACCAAATCTCCAAGACTTTCCAAAGTAAATTCTCAATAAGACTTGGTAGCTGACTGTTTTGATCCCATAGGGTAAGTGTCAAAAAAAAATAAAGCTATATACATTAATATATATGCACTATTAAACAGACACTACTGAAAAAAAAAACCCGATTTTTATCAACTAGCACTTTCACATCTCCCTTCCCTTCTTCCATAACAACAAAACACCCCATTATTCTTGGGCGAGGGAGCTGTCATCCCCCGGGGTCCAAGACAGCTAACTGCAAAGTGATGTTCACATGAACCACCCTACCATAAGCTGCAGTCAGCCAGGGGCAGGTGGCTGAGAGCAGGGACAGCTTTTAGACAAGGCTTTGGAGGCAGATCCCTGAAATGCCCTTCAGTTTGGATGGAGACTGATGAGGGAAGGTGGAAATAACAGAATTAATTCCTACACCTGTCGAATACAAGGTTAGCAAGGAAGTTGAATCACACACCTTACTTTAAGCGTTTAATGCTGAAAACTACTCATCCAAGTGTTCACTTTGCAATTAATTGTGCGTATTTGCATCTCTTCTCCCAAAGGTGCTCTTCTGTTAGCGTAGCCCACACCATTTCTTTAATTAATGGTGAAGATTCTTTTAGTTCATAGGCTAATCTTGGGGGAGTAATGTCGGCATGTGTGAAAGGGGCCATGGGCCTTTCTGGACACTTGAGTCTTATTTGATAAATTATTGCTTCGATACACTAAATGGGCCCTAGTGTCCTAGAATCCTGTGACCAGCCTGTTTGAGACCCCAGGGTACGCACTTAGGATGTTTCTGAGGGGTCCATCCCTGCAGCAAGATGCTACCACCAGGCCAGAGTGAGACCTAGGCTGCAAGCAAACCCAGAGGAGGCTGGCCAGGGCAGCTGCCAGCTTCAGCAAAGCCTGCCCTACTCCTGACCCAAACCAGAGCAGCTGCGCCCAGAGCATCCTCCGAATGTGCACCACAGGCAGAAGATTCCTATCAAAGTAGCATCACAAGGCAGCCAAAATGCCACATGTCACTTCAAAAGGAAGCCAGGATGGAAGTGAAGGGCCTGCACTTGCCCCACATTTGCACGCTTCCAGACAAATCATTAACATTCCTCAACACATCATTCCAACCATACCTTCCGCTGCATCAAATCTTCTTGCTTGCTCACGTGTGTTGTTGCAATAGAATAAATCAACTATGCCTACTAAGCACTTTCTTTTCTTAAGTCTTAAGATGCTTAAATATACATTTTTAAAAGTATACTATAAACATGTTCATAATAAACTTCACAAAAGATTTTCCCACACTGAGGATATTTTCAAAACGTATGCCAAATAGACGACCATTCATTTTTCTTCCATAACAAGCTTGGATTTCCAAGCTACCCTTGTCGTAAGTTACACTTTCCAGGAAAAATAAGTGAACATGTGGAAATGATGTGAATGTTTCTAGGACACTGGGGTCCATTTAGTGTACTGAAGCAATAATTTATCAAACAGGACCCAAGTGTCCAGAAAGGCCCACGGCCCCTTTCACACATGCCAACATTACTGCCCCAAGACGAGCCTATGAACTAAAAGAATCTGCACCATTAGTTTAAAAAAACGGCATGGGATGCCCTAATAGAAGAGCACCCTTCAGGAGAAGAGACACAAATACGCACAATTAAATTTCAAAGTGAACACTTGGATGAGTAGCTTTCAGAATTAAGCACTCAACGTAATGCATGTGATTTAACTTACTTGCTAACCTCATATTCGACAGGTGTGGGAATTAATTCTGTTATTTGCACCTTCCCTGATTTTAATTTGGCCAAATACTCTGTGTTACATCATTCTGTGAATCTTAGGTTACCAAAGAAAAGTATCGGGGTGAAGAGTTTCTTGTTTAAACATTAAGATTCAGGGGTTGCAGAGAATGAACAAATCTATCTATGGAACGTTTCATATTCAAGAGACTAGTCTAAGTATCAAAGATCTAAGATTTTAATGTTGCCAAACTAGCTAAGAATTGACAAATATTATACTAAATTCATATGCATGTTAAAAAAACATTCCCTGTTTATAAGCAATCTTCCATATGTGTTGGATAGAAAAGCACTAAGTGATAATTGGCTGACTTCTCCAATCTGTCATTAATTGTCATTTTTAAGTTGAAATGATTCCATTAAATTTTATTTTCAGTGCTCTATATCAAAACCATTTATGAGAAAGTTTCTATTTCTCCACGAGATGTCAAATAATTTACCTAACAGTCCCATTTACATAGGATGTGACTCTATTTTTATGTAAACATTTTAGATAAATGGGCCTCTCTTATTCATCACTTGTTATTTTAAAACACTTTTACTTTTTATAAAAAATAATAAACTCACCATCCCCCCTCCCCCCTACCATGAATCTAGTTTTTCAAAGGCTAGAGTTTAGGAGTTCAGGTCTAATATCTCTGAACAAATATAAGCCCTGATTAAAACACACAGACACACACAAAGACATGATGTGAAACTTGCATGTTTTATGTTTAGTCTCTATCTATGAGTCTCAGCTGTAGGGAATCTAACCATTGGCCCAAGTTACAATGTCAAATAAACACTGGGCGAAAACTTCTACTGATATTTAATGCAGGTTCATCAAAAATACCTTCTCAAGAATAATAGAAAAGTCCAAGCTAAGTGATCCATGGCAGTGATGAACCAATTCATTATTCAAGACACTTATATGTGTTTCGTGATGACCTTTCCACAAATTTCAGGAAAGAACACAAAACCCACCACAAAAAAACAATCTGGAATCAGAGAGCAATTTACAGAGAATTCTACATTTACAGAGAAATCACAGAAGTATGAAGGCTTGGTATAGTAAAGGTTTGAAACAATGGGATATCCCACATGAGACATACAAGTAATCCCTCCAAATAAATCTGATGTTTCAGATTATAGACAAATTCTAACATCGCCAGAACAGAATAGTCAGGTTTTATGAAGTATTGTATTTAAAAATTCAGACCAATTTCTGAGTTTCCTCCATCTAACAACACACCCCAGAGTTCAATATACTTACACTCCAGTCTGGGTCCTGGGTTTCTGGTTTTTGCAAGAGGTCTGTAAAATGTACAGATGGTAATAATCTGTGGCTTACTTCAAATCCTGACGACTGCTGCTTTTATTCTCTTGATTTCCTTTGGTGCCAAAGACGTCGTTCTAGTCCAGAGTTACCGCATGTTAAGTGAAACTGCTGTCAACATTTTATTACATTCACTATTCCGAGTTTCCTAATAGCTAACTCAAACATTAAAGATAGCTGTACTCTGTATATTTTTCAATCCTCTTTTTCTTTTTCCCTCCAAGGAAAGGTGTGGGATCTCCTTAAGCCGCCCAGAGATTTAAAGTTGTGTGTTTCCAGGCTGCATTAAAATAAATCCTAATGCAATTCATTTCTACCTTCAGACATTTCTTCCCTTCCCTGGTTGCTCTGGCAGTGTTAATTTTCCCACACTCTCCTGTAGTGGCGAACGACTTGTCTGGGCAAGTAAGATAACACTTGGGCAGGAGATTAAAAGCCCACATTGAAGTCATTAAGGACCGACGGGGCCGGGCCCTGAATCCGCTCAGTGCAGTTTCCAAACGCCGTCACCTGACTTGAAATGCAAGGGGAAGGCCTGACAATGAAGACAATCTCCTTCCGGCATTTCCAGGACCTTGAGCCACCTGTATTTTATAGAAGAGAACAGTCCTTCAACTTAGATGCAGAACAAGAAGGAAATGCCTCACTGTGATTTCGTTTCACCTTGAAATATGGGATCTGGGAACCAGTGCTGAGGTCTAGAACTAGGGTGACCGTAAGTCCCACTCTGCCCAGAAATGTCCTGTGTGCAATCCTTCCTAACTGCCTTTCCCTCTCCAAAGTGTCCCGGGTTCATCAGTAAATGACTTGCTCACCTTATCTGCAGCTTCGACCTCAGTTCTGGGAAGTACTTTACATGTGTCATATATGTTTGAAAAAGTAGTTGACAGCCATACCCTAAAATCACAAGTCTGAATAACAACTTGACCATTTTGACCATCAGGAACTTACAGCTTTCTACTCTCTACTACTTATGCTGACGCACCCTTATACCAACTTACAAAACCATTCATTTTATTAAATAGTTTTCAATTAATTTCCTCTTCCTTATTAACATAAATCTTAAAAGTTCCACCTCTAACTAAATACAGAAAAAAAGAACCTTCCATGGCTGAAGAGAATGCTGCTTCCAAGGTGCAGGGTGTGGTCAGATCGTTCAACCTAGAATTAACCTTGATGTGAGTATGATAAGACAGCGTCATCCTTTGTCTCAACCTTTCTCCCATTTGCCACATGATGAAAGAATGGAGGAGAAGGTGGCAACATGTTCTTCTTCTTTTTTTTTGAGATGGAGTCTCACTCTGTCACCCAGGCTGGAGTGCAGTGGTGCGATATCGGCTCACTACAACCTCCGCCTCCCGGGTTCAAGCAATTCTCCTGCCTCAGCCTCCCAAGTAGCTGGGATTACAGCCACCAAGCTGGCTAATTTTTGTATTTTTAGTAGAGATGGGGTTTCACCATGTTGGACAGGTTGGTCTTAAACTCCTGACCTCAAGTGATCCACCTGCCTCGGCCTCCCAAAGTGCTGGGACTACAAGTGTGAGCCACCACACCTGGCCCTTTTGACTTTTTTAAAAAAGAAATCTCATAAGTATCAATTACTATAAATGATCATCATAAAGAATAATAAGCACACATCCTTGTCTTAAGGATGGAAAAGATGGCATTCTCCAAAAAAAATTTTTTTTCTCCTTGAAGAATCTAAATAAGCTTTTTAAGCATTTAAGAAAACACAGGCTGGGTGTGGTGGCTCACGCCTGTAATCCCAACACTTTCGGAGGCCAAGGTGGGCGGATCACCTGAGGACAGGAGTTCAAGACCAGCCTGGCCAACATGGTGAAACCTCGTCTCTACTAAAAATATAAAAATACAAAAAATTAGCTGGGCGTGGTGGTGGAAGCCTGTAATCCCAGCTACTTGTGAGGCTGAGGCAGGAAGATTGCTTGAACCCAGGAGCTGGAGGTTGCAGTGAGCCAAGATCATGCCACTGCACTCCAGCCTGGGCAACAACAGTGAAACTCCGTCAAAAAAGAAAGAGAGAGAGAGAGAAAGAGAGAGAGAGAGAGGAAAGAAGGAAGGAAGGAAGGAAGGAAGGAAGGAAGGAAGGAAGGAAGGAAGGAAGGAGGGAGGGAGGGAGGGAGGGAGGGAGGGAAGGAAGGAAGGAAGGAGCTATTTTGGAGAAACTGGTTATAGATGAAAAACACTAGGAAAGAAGAATCAACCAGAAATCTGAGGAATCTGGGAAAAAGCAATAAAATAAAATGGAAATAAATATCACCCTTGGAGCGGCTTCTCCTTCGTGGCGCATACACAGAAACAATGTGCCGAACTCCCAACGCCCTCTCCTTCGCAATCTCACTCCATCCTGATCCCGACGTGGATGGCTCCAGTCTTTATTTCTGGCTGTAGAGATCTCCCACGTCCTAGTTGCATATAATCAATCACTAACATCTCCTCCTAGATGCCCTACGTACTCACAGGCTCAGACCCAAGGCGTTGTAGCATCAACAATTCTTACTCTTTCTGTATTCCATATTTTAGATAAAGCCAGCCAGCTAGGCTCACCCTTCAGCATTGTCTTCTTTCCAAGCCCTATAAATGCTATCTCCGAAAGAGCTCTTGTATGTATCTCCTATGAAGCTACATCCTTTCTTCTCCTGCCCCAACAGGAAACCCCTGATCCATATGGAGTAGGTTCAGGCTAATTTCCAATCCTCAGGATCAAGCCCATACTGAGGCAGGAGGCCTTTGACTTCAGCCCACTCTGGGGTCTTGCACCAAGTAGCAGTGGCTGATAGTTCCACCCTAAAGTCTCAATTTTAGTCAAAGAGCTCCTAATTCCCCAATTCCAGACTGCCTCCAAACCTAAATAACAGGGTTTCACCTCTTAAGCCTTGTTCCCAAGCTCCGATTTTGGTAACTGCCCAGGAAATCGGGCTCCTCCTGGGCCTGGGACTCTTGCCAATTTCCCTGCTTGGCCCTAAATTGTCCCTCTCCCGTCTCTAGTTTGATGCTTGGAATCTGCTAGCCCCTGCAAGACTGTGTTCATGCCCAGAGTTAACTAGCTATCTAAGGGCCTGGAGATTGCCACACCTGCTGTAAACTGCTTGCCAGCTCTAAATGTAACCTAAACTCCCATGAGGCAGGAGCCACAGCCAGAAACCAGGCACTCAGCAGAATTCTATTCCCTCCACCTGGGCCCCAACATGGACTTCGGGCTCCTGTTCCAGCATCTGACACACCACAGGCTTTAGCTTACTTTGGCTCAGAGTTGACACTTCTGGTTTTAACCCTATTACATGACTGTCTGTATGTTTTGTATTTCTAATCTTCACTTCTAACTCCTCAGTTCTCTAATAAAGATGACAGCTTGCTCCAATTTTGACATGGTTAGGACAAAGCAGGTACCTGGTACCCTTCCAAGCAGCCACCTCACACCCTTATTGGCCATCCCTCTTAGCTTCTATCTAGCCATCGTCCACTGCCCACCTAACAGGTATTCTTTCTTCCTGGCTTACAGAACCCTGCTCCTTTAATCTCTCGCAGGCCCTTCCCCAGCCCTGACAGAAGAATCACAGACTTGTCACGGTAATCTCTTCTTTTAGAAGAGAAGGCCACTGATGGATATGAGTGAGCATGTGACTTATTGATGGCTAATGAAATATAAGAAGTCTTCTGACGGGGGCTTTCTGTTCCAACTTTTTAAAAAAGTTGCCAGGAAAAGACTTTTGTATATTATGTGCCTTGAATGCAGAGATGCTATCTGGAGCTACAGCAACCATCTTGAGATCAAGAGGCAATGACGGAGAATACAGAAGCCAATATTCTAATGACAGTGAAAGAGAATGATCAATAAGACCTGAGTTCTTAACAGCATCATTAGGCCACTACTCTGGCTCTTACCTGTTCATCCCCAGGTTTCCTGTTATGCGAGTCAAATAAATTCTTATTTGTGTGGGCCAGTATCAATCAATTTTCTGTTACAGGCAACCACACACTGTCCCCTAATAAAACAGATACCTGAATTGCATAACTTTCTAGGAAGACTGTATTATGTTTTGGTGCCTGAAGCTGGGCCAGTCAATATTCCTCCATTTCCTACTCCTTTCTTCTCCTTCAATCTCTCTCCTCTCCAATTCTCTTTATACCAAAGGTAATAAGGTAGCATTCTGCACTTAGCTCACACATATGTTTTCTTTTATATACACACTATTTGTAAGGCACACGTGCACACAGTGACATCAGCGAAAATCGTGGAGTAGGGAATTCCACGGGCCTGTTCCTCCATAGAAACAGCTAATAAATGGACAAAAACTATCAAAATCAACTTAATCTGAACTCTGGAACCGGTCAAAGGTTTACAGCGGCCAGCTGAACACAAAAGAAAAAGGCAGCTGAATTTCAGTAGGAGAGATTTATGGCATTTTAACTTACGCTGGCCCCATGCTCCTCCTATCCAGTTCAATTGTGGTCTTGAAGACAGCAACCCACTTTCCTGGTGACAGTTCCTAGTGCTGGAAGGAGAGAAGACCTTGCTTTCAAATAATTGTGTTTCTTTTAACCTGTCTGGTGTCTCTGAAGGACTGATATAAAGGGCTATAAGTTCTGAATTATTTTTGCAAATTCAGAACTTTCCCTGGGTGGTGAAGTGACTCCCAGCAAACATTTGTCATTCATTAAAAGCACCTGACTTAGTTGCTAACACCTGGGGCAAAGAAATACAAATTGGGGCAAACAACAGATAGCAAAGAAACCTAAAAGGAAAGCTTAGGGAGTGACATACTTTTCCAAATAAGGACTTTGAAAAGTTCCCATGTATTCCTGGGATTCTAAAAGCCCATGCACATGCTAAAGGTAGGGCACATGCTCAGAATAGACCTGAGATGGCCCTAAGCTCTCACTTCTGCCTGACTTTCAGGCTCTGCACAAGTAGGAAGTGAAGGCTGAGGCAGAGTTGGGAATTGTATGACTGAGTGTTGAAGGCATAACCTAATACACACAGCACACTGGCTCTCTGATTTTTTTTTTTCTTTTTTTGTTCCAGATGTTTGAGGGAATCTTTGTCAAATTGCTAAGCTAATCAAACATATGCTTCCGTGGACATACATGACAAAGAATGCAGAACTTAACAAAATTAGTTTCTAAAAGTCACTAAACAAAGAAATAGCAACCACAACAAGCAGGTGCAACAAGTCCTGAGAATCAGAAAGAATCTGACTACCCGAGCTGTCACATTACAATATTCAAAACCCAGTTTCAAAAAAAAATTACAAGGCATGCAAGAAAGTATGACCCATACACTGGAAAAAAAGAAAAGATATGAACAGAAACTGTCTCTGAGGAAGCTACTGAACTTACTAGGCAAAGATTTTAAATTGACTATTTTAAATACGTTGAAATGCTTTAAGAAAAAAATATACAAGCAACTAAAGAAAATCATGAGAATGATGTCTCACAAAATAGAGAATATCAATAAACAGGAAGAAATTACAAAAAGAGGCCGGGCGCGGTGGCTCAAGCCTGTAATCCCAGCACTTTGGGAGGCCGAGACGGGCGGATCACAAGGTCAGGAGATCGAGACCATCCTGGCTAACACGGTGAAACCCCGTCTCTACTAAAAAATACAAAAATCTAGCCGGGCGAGGTGGCGGGCGCCTGTAGTCCCAGCTACTCGGGAGGCTGAGGCAGGAGAATGGCGTAAACCCGGGAGGCGGAGCTTGCAGTGAGCTGAGATCCGGCCACTGCAGTCCAGCCTGGGCAACAGAGCAAGACTCCGTCTCAAAAAAAAAAAAAAAAGAAATTACAAAAAGAAACCATAAAGAAATTCTGGAGTTGAAAAGTACAATAAGCAAACTTCACTGTATAATAGGAGATTTGAAAAGACAGAAGAAAGAATCAGCAAACTTGAAGACAGGTCAATTGAGATTACCCAATCTGAAGAACAAAAACTAAAACATGAAGAAAAATGAACAGAACCAAAGAGACCTGTGGGACACCACCAAGCACACCAACATGTGCATAAAGGAGTTTCAAAAAGGGAGGAGAGAGAAAAAGGGGCAAAACAATATTTGAAGCAATAATGGCCAAGCATGAATTTACACATTCAACAAACTCAACAAACTCCAAGCGTGATAAATTCACACAAGTCCCCAACAAGATACATTATAATCTAACTGTCAAAATATAAAAAGAGAATCCTGGAAGCAGCAGGAGGAAACAGCCTTGTCACAAGGTATACACAGTAAGATTAACAGTTAATTTCTCATGAGAAATCATGGAGGCCAGAAGGCAACAGGATGACATGCAAAGTGCTGAAAGAAAACAAACTGTCAATTAAGAATTCTATCTTCAGCAAACTATCCTTCAAAAATGAAGAAGAAATTAAGGCATTCCAAGATAAACAAAAACTCAAGAGGGTTTGTCACCAGTAGACCTGCCCTACAAAAAATGCTTCAGGTTGAAATGAAAAAATACTAGACAATAATTCAATATGCATGAAGAAATAACACTGTTAAGTACATATAAGTGCTTATAAGTACATATAAGTACACGACATAAGTACATACAAAAATCAGTATTCAAGTATATTTGACTACTAACTCCTTTTTCTGTAAGATTTAAAAGATAACCACATAATAGTTACAAATCTATGTCAATGGGAACATATTGTATAAAGATGTAATTTGTATCAATAAAGCACATATGCAGAGAACTGTAAATCTGCAGCAGAATAACAGATCGCATTCCCAAAGCATTGAATGGTGGATGGTCCCCTAGAGAAAACTTCTCTTTTTGCTGCATCCTCCACACATCACTTCTCTATTATCTTCTTGGCCTTTACAGGTCTGTGGGTTTGCAACTCCCTTGTTCAAAACTGCTGCCAGATTAGCACACTTCTGCTTAGAAGCCTCAAATGGCTCTCCACTCCCAGCAAAAAAAATTCAAGCTTTATGGCCTGGCATCAAAGACCTGGAAGATGTGTTTCTTTTCCATCTTTTTGGCCTCATCTCTAATAACTCCATGCGGTATATTCTATCTTCAAGGTAAACTGAACCACTGACCGTTCCTATTTCCATTCTTCCCATGCCATATCCCGCTTGGCTTAAGCTTTTCTGAAGCTTTTCCAGCTCTGGATGGAATGATCCTCCCCTGCCCTGAAAGTGCACAGTCCATCCATCCCTATCCCTAGTCCTTATTCCCTTTATCCATCCCCTACCCAGAACCATCTCCCCCTCTTCTGGACTCCTCTACCACTTCAGCTAAACTTCTGTGATCGTACGTATTACTGCCTATTTTGTACTTACCTATGGTGGACATTTCTTATCTCTCCTTTGTAAACTATTATAGAGCCATCTCCATGGTTTGGAAAGGTCACCTGATTGTGAATCTAAGGAGCTGTGCTGCAGGCAGCCTTGGGGAGACTATTATGTTTTCTATGTTTTAGTTTCATCGTGAATAAAATGGAACAAACATCTGCTTCATGAGATTCTTATGAGAACATAGTGATGTTATTTGTAATCTGTAAAGCACCAGGCACATGTGAAATAACGTTTTAGCCTTGGGGTCAGAGTCCATGTTTTAGTCAACTTTATACATCTAACAAAATACTCAAGACACAGTAGGTGAGGTGCTCAATACATTTTTGTAAAATGAATGAACATGCTAACTCCTTGGTGAGATGAAGCTGAATCATTTAAACCAATCTACAGGCATTTTCATTAATAGAGTCCCATCTACAGTCTCTCCCAGAGGTAAATAATGAAAGAATTTTTTAAATAATTGCAATTAAATGACTCACCTTGAGTTTTAACACAATCAATGGCTTATTTTACTACTAACATGACTTTTCTGATATCCCTGAGATAAAAATTTTCTGAACTCAGGGCTATTTTTTCACAATTCACACAATTTGACAACCAAATTGTCAAAAGTAAGAGAAAAGGAGGTGACTCCATTTAGTAAAGCAAAACGATACCCTGTTTTTATTTTTTTAAATATTTTTAATATAAAAGGACTAAGTGAGTAAAACTGATAATGTTATAGTAAAATAAATCAATGCTCACCATGGTTTCACTCAGCTACAAATGTCAGGCAACCTAAAGAGAGAAATGAGCTCTCAGGTTTGTTTTTCTAGGAAAACAATTGTTGCTTTCCTGAAGACATTTCTCAGTACCAAAACATTCAACTGCACCATGGGAATTCTCCAAGACAGTGTTAAGGGCTGGAGGAAAAACATGGCTGCCATCCTCACATTCTACTTGTGACGGGGTGTCCGTTTTCCAGAGATTTACATTCCAGAATACCAACGAATACAAACTCATCAAATTGAAAAATAATTTTGGTTTTTTGAAAAACAGTTATTAGATTGTTTTTTAAAAGATCAGAAATTCAGATTGGGTAGAAGAACCCTGGGTATAGATGCAATTAAAGAAGTAAACATTAAAAAAAAGTAAACATAATTTCTTCTGAGAATTTTACACCTACACTACATAAACTATGATTTATGTATAAAAAATTAAGTAAGTAAAAGCAAAAGTACAGAATTCTAGGTCAACTATAATCACAATTATTATAAGATACAGTGACGTATGAAGAAAAGAGTATGGATTATGGAATTAAAGACGGGTTTCTCATCCTTTGGAAATGTTCTTTCATGTTATTACCTTTATAATAACTAAAACTCAGAAGAAGAAAAAAGCCGAGAGTTATTTTTTTTGCTAAAATCAGAAAAAATCAAAACAATATTTCATCATATGTGCAAATTATATGGAATTCAAATTTTGGCATGCACAGAGCTTTACTGGAACACAGCCACGCTCATGCGATTTCCATAACGTCCCTGGCTGCTTTCGTGCCACCGCAGCAGAGCTGAGTAGTGGTGACAGAGACCATATGGCCACAGAGCCGAAAGTATACACTATCTAGCCCTCTGTGGAAAAAGTTTGCCAACTCCTGATCTAAAGTTCAGTGCCCATGAAGGTACACAATGTTTCTGTCTACATATGTGGCTGAACAGGTCTAAAAATTGAGTGGAAATATATAGTACGTAAGTACAAAAATGATTTCATCTTCTATTTTGGTGTTTTTCAAACTGAGTTCTGAGGCGTCCTACGGGTCAGGGTAACGTCTCTTTGTGAGCTGTGTGGCCAAGGTTTTGAGATTCTTCTCCTTCCCCCCAAAAACAGTCATTCTGCTTTTATCCTTATAGATTGGGATACCACGTGCAAGTTTATTTTAAAAACATTTTTCTTTTTTTCTTTCTTTTTTTTTTTTTTTTTGAGATAGAGTCTCGCTCTGTCTCCCAGGCTGGAGTGCAGTGGTGCCATCCTTGGCTCACTGCAACCTCTGCCTCCCAGGTTCAAGCAATTCTCTACCTCAGCCTCCCGAGTCGCTGGGATTACAGGCACCTGCCACTATGCTCGGCTAATTTTTGTATTTTTTAGTAGAGATGGGGTTTCACGATCTTGGCCAGGCTGGTCTTGAACTCCTGACCTCGTGATCCACCTGCCTCGGCCTCCCAAAGTGCTGGGATTACAGGCGTGAGCCACCGCACCCGGACTGAATAACACTTTTATTTCAAAAAACAAAAGAGTTTAAAACCCACTGTGACCTATTTTATCTATGAGAGATGACTGCAGTGTCAAGCAAGTTTCAAAGGCCATGTATGAAAAGGAACTATTATGAACCTAAAACCACACAAAACCGGACTGAAAACCAATCAGCGCTATTTGCCGAGCACTGTGTCATGAAATGACACACAGGCAGCCACCATGGTGTATGAGGACCTGAGTGTTCTCACAGAGCACTTTCCTCCACCACAGCTTAACCCCGTGTGCACACAGCCCTGCTGTACACTTCATTAAATATATAAAATTACAGAGCAATTTGATTCACATTCCTGTATTATTGCCACACACCCATTTTCCTGGAGTTAGCGAAATCAAAAACTAAAGAAACTACAAACAGGGTGGTAGAGTACCTATAATTTATTTTTATAACTAATGAGCCATTAACAGGTACTTCAGGAGGTAATTAAAGGGAAATTGATAGGAGCTGACTGTGAGGCTTGAAGTTTTCATGTTTGCTTTTTTAGTAAAGCAATCGTCTTCTATACTCCATTCAAAGCATCTGAAAAATTAGTTTAGCCACGTTGTATGGAACTAGTAAACTGATATAGACTAGGTTCCATCTAAAAAAGCAGCTCTAAGACATTCCTGCAAAGACTGAGTTTTGCTGAATGCCTGGGCAGCCAGTAAGAAGACTGGCCTCTTCAACACTCAGATCAGGAAAGGTGGTAAGAGCTACTAGGGAAATGGGGAATTACCTGTGTGTTACATTTTAACGAATATATGTTGTAATGAGCATGAAAGGATCAAGTGGCTTCATTATCCATCTAACTTTTCTTACAGAGATTATATGAGGAAATTCAGGACTTAAGCCACACACTGGCAAGAACACAGCCCTTGCTGAAAGTAATGCCAATATTCAGAATTCCACAGTCAAGTTTTTTTTTTTTCCCATATAAATGACTCTTTGAAATTGCATGACTCTATGAGAAAACTAAATTCCCACCATAAGTATTTACCTTACCCACTATTTTCCAATATCTTGATTATGCAAAGCCAACTTTGTATTTGTTTTCATCGTTCATCCAATGAGAAATTCCTAAAACAAGAGTTGCTCTGTATAATCATCTGGTATATATTTTGGAATGCCTTAATTAGTTGTGTATTTTTTTCTGCCTCTGTTTTCCCAGCTTCTTACCTATTCTAAAAAGTTGTTTTAAATGTTCAAAAATAGTGAGCAAGGCAACTTACAAATGAACCTCATTTTAAAATAAGAAGCAGGCTGGGCACAAGAGATTAAGAAAGAAATCGCATGCTACCAAGGGTTCTGATTATTTCATAATACTAAGGCATAGCACAGTGGCTCAAGCCTGTAATCCCAGAACTTTGGGAGGCTGAGGAGGGAGGATCTTTTGAGGTCAAGACCAGTCTAGGTAACCTTGCAAGCTCCTATCTCTCTAAAAATAAAAAAATAATAATAATTAGCCTGGTATGGTGGCATGCACCTGTAGTACTAGCTACTCAGGAAGCTAAGGCTCCAGTAGGCTACGATCGCACCTCATACTCAAGCCTAAGCAACACAGCTAGCACCTGTCTCTTAAAAAGTAAATAAATAAATACATACATACATACATACATACTATGATGAAAACTGAGCCGGGTGTGGTGACTCATGCCTGTAATCCCAGCACTTTGGGAGGTCGAGGTGGGCGGATCATTTGAGCCCAGGAATTTGAGACCAGCCTGGGCAACATGGTGAAACCCCATCTCTACTAAAAACACAAAAAATCAGCTAGATGTGGTGGTGTGCACCTGTAATCCCAGCTACTCAGGAGGCTGAGGTGGGAGGATTGCTTGAGCCCAGGATGCAGAGACTGCAGTGAGCTGAGATCCCGCCACAGCACTCCAGCCTGGGCAATAGAGACCCCATCTCAAAAAAAAATAACAGAGTACAATGGTTGAAACTCTCTCCCACAGATTCAGCGTGCAGTGTCTCTAAGAACATACTAACCACACCACTGAACTTGTTTTGCAGTCAGATAAACAGATTAAGACCAAGTCTCAAGCCACTGAAGAGGGGCTCTGGCAAGTCTGAAATATGCAAATGAGCTAAGCTTCGGAGTATGAGAATTATGAGAATTTCCATTAAAACTGTTACCTGTGTTATAATCATCCTAAAAGGATTTCCAGGAGGCCAAGGGGAAAACATGGCAATTTTATGCAGTCAAAATACAGCAAATGACCACTGCCATACACACTCAGCCCACACACTTACACACAAACACAAATGGACAGAAAATCTCTGGGCGCCCTTAAGTGTGGCAGGAAAGCGTCACCAGTTTATCTGCAGTGATGAGGGGCTACGTCAGACGGCTTCTACTGCTCTTCGCTCGCCCCCTGGTGGCCAACCACCTAAAGAAGGGGGCAGAAATTACCGAGAGAATTCCTCCAGAGAACAGGACCTGACTGCAAAAGTGCATGGGCAAAGAAAAGACATTTGAAGCAGAACCCACAACTGTACAAATGGGTTAAGAATCATGATTTTGAAAAATCCATCCACTCTCAAAAATTCAGCCTTTCAGACACATTGTCTATTTGTAACGATGAAGTATTAGATCATTCCAATCTAAATACAAAAGACTTGATTCCAAAAGTTACATTATCAATTTTGTTTTTACAACAAAGCAGACAAAAACTACATGCTTACATATTTTGGCATCCCCTTTTCCCCTAGTTCTTGCCCCCACAACCAACACACACACACACACACACACACACACACACACACACACACTCTATGAAAAACAAACAAATCCTTGCACACTGAGTCTTCACAGACCACAGGCCTTTGTGTTACTTGAAAGCAACATTTTACAAAAGAAAAAACAAACAAAACCCTTAGAGTGTTGGCCAAAACTCGCTACAAACTCAGTATCACCAAGATTTGGAAATCCGAAAGTTTATCATCTCATAATTCATGTTTAAAAGTTATATGGATTCTTTACTCATGCAATCTGCGTAACATTACGTGCTACATCACCATATGTAACTTATGGGAACCAAAACAACTCACATATATTTCAAATTCTTTCCATTATTAATTAATAGAAATTATCAGAATGCTCGAAAAAGAACATGAAATGCAAAGTCAAGAGGACGCGGTTCGCGTTCTGGCCTCATTCACTCACTCTGTTCCCTTGCCCTGTAGACTTGCACAGTCACTGTAACTTTCTCAACTACAAGATTAGGGACCTGCATGGATCCCCCTCAGGTTTCCCGTAGTGCTAATGTCGGTTGTTCTAAAAGGAAAAGCAGATGAGCCACAACTTTCCATTTCCCTCGTTCATGGTGCCCTCAAGTGGTTCAGAGTAAAAATAAACCTTTGTTGTGTGTGTGTTTTAATTCTTGCCTATATGTAGGAGAACGTTAAAGTCAGTGGTACCTGAGCTTTTTGGATCAGTGTGATGGTTAATTTTATGTGCCAACTTGGCTAGGTCACGGTACCCACATATTTGATCTGACAGCTAGATGTCTAGATGTCTCTGTGACTGTCTTTCAGATGACAATAACACTTAGCCAGTAGACTGTGAATAAAGCAAATTACCTTCTATGATATGGGCGACCCTCATCCAATCAAAGGCCTTAGGCGAAAAAGACTGGCCGGACACGGTGGCTCACGCCTGTAATCCCCAGCACTTTGGGAGGCCGAGGCGGGTGGATCACCTGAGGTCAGAAGTTCAAGACCGGCCTGGCCAACATGGCAAGACCCTGTCTCTATGAAAAACACAAAAATTAGCTGAGCGTGGTGGTAGGCGCCTGTAATCCCAGCTACTCGGGAGGCTGAGGCAGGAGAATCACTTGAACCAGGGAGGCGGAGGTTGCGGTAGGCCAAGATCGCGCCATTGCACTCCAGCCTGGCAACAAGAGCGAAACTCCATTTCAAAAACAAAAGACTGACTTCCTCAAGGAAGAGGGAACTCTGTTAGCCGATTGCCTTTGGACTGGATCTTCAGCACCGACTCTTCCCTGGGTCTCCAGCCTGGCCAGCTGTGTGTGTGTGTGTGTGCGTGTGTGTGTGTGTACACACACCTTACTACATCTTATTGGTTCTCTTTCTCTGGCTAGTACAATCAGTGATTCTCAAATGCTTACCAGAAACTGCTCATACATACCTCTCTCCAAAGTGAAGACTTCTGCAAGAAATGAGACTCAGCGGTGATGAGTGTGTAACCACACGGAGAAGGTGGAGGCAGAACAAAGGCTTCAGAGTCACTCTTGTATATAACTAAACAAGGCACACTCTCCTCAACGGTCAGTCTCCACCCATCCACAGTGGGTGCCCCAAAGGTGGGGGCTGCAGAGAGAGGCCAAAGCCCCGGAATGGGAAGCACAGTTCTGAGCAAGAGCGTTACTGTGCTGCTTTAAGGACATGGGGGCCGACACCCTGGCAGGGCGGTGGCAAAACTCTCACAAAGTAATCTGGCCATTTGTGATAAGCACCTTGATTTGCTCATATCTTTGATGTAGTAGTTTCATTTTTATGTAAATAACAGATTTATCAACAAAGATTTATATAAATATGTTCATCTCAATTTAATTTATAATAAATCTCAAAATGATCTAAAAGTAATGAAATAAAGCGAGATATACCCATCAATGTATTGTTTATGGTCATTAAAAATATTTGAAATATTTTATGTATTTATTTATGTAATAAATCTCATTTAATTATTTAAATATTTCAATATATTTATTGAATATATTTAAATATATCAATAAATAAAAATAATAAATTAAATACTAAAAATCTATTTAGTCAATATATTTATTGAAATATTTGAAGAGAAAAAAGGAGATAAATGTAACATATTTTTACTGTAAAAATTATGACTAAATGTAAAAGTGATGATTTTCTGTTTTAATTTTAAGTATTTTTCTACCTGAACCACAATGAATATGTGCTGTTTCAGAACTCAAAGTAAAATTTTTCTAAAAACATGAGTGCCACTGGAACAGACACCCACAGCTGCACACCCACGTCCATAGCAACATCATAGCCAAAAGGTGGAAACAACTCAAGGGTCCATCAACAGATAGACAGATAAACAAAATTTTGTATACACATAAGATGGAGTATTTATTATTCATCCTTGAAAAGGAATGAAATTTTAATATGTGCTACAACATGAATGGAGGCCGGGTGCGGTGGCTCACGTGTATAATCCCAGCACTTTGGGAGGCTGAGGCAGGGGGATCACTTGAGGCCAGGAGTTCGAGACCAGCCTGGCCAACATGGTGAAACCTTGTCTCTACCAAAAATACAAAAATTAGCCAGGCGTGGTGGTGGACGCCTATAATCCCAGCTACTCGGGAGGCTGAGGCAGGAAAATCGCTTGCACCGGGAGGCAGAAGTTGCAGTGAGCCAAGATTGTGCCACTGCACTTCAACCTGAGTGACAGAGAGAGAGACTCTATCTCAAAGAAAAAAAAAAAAAAAAGAGCAAGGACTTTGAAAATAGTGTGCTTAGTGAGATAAGCCAGATACAGAAGGCCAAATACTGTAAGATTCCACTTATAGGAAGAACCTAGAGTAGGAAAGTCCATAGGCAGCAAGCAGAATAAGGGTGCCAGGGGACGGGCGTTCTTATTTAATAGATATAGACAGTGGTGATGGTTACAGGACATTGTGAACGTATTTAATGTTATTGAATTGTGCACTTGTGAATGATTTAAATGATCTATACTAAGGGTTATGTATATTTTACCACAATTAAAAATAAAGAGAATGGCCTGGGATGCTCTTCCCACTCCCCGAGAAAGCTCCAAGGATCCCCCTTTCTGCTCCCAGAAGTCTTTCCTCCTGCTAATAATCTCAACAGCCCAGATGTCAGTCTATGTGTTTATCCCCACTCTTGTACAGTGCTACCTGGATGAGCCCTAAGAAGCAGGGATGTGCTCTGATTAATCCAGTATAAGCAGCACACAGCACAATACTGGCACACAGTAGGTACTCAAAACACCGTTTTCCTGGAATTACTATATAAAAGACAGAAAAGACAATCCATTCCAAGGTGTACCAAACCTGTTTAGTTGAATTAGAAGCAAATATTCCAGATGAATCTTAAGTGTCCTTAAGTGAAGTTTTGTAGTTCCACTGAGCCACAATGAGATTTCCAGGAAATATCAGAGTGTCTAATAGCATCCCCGCTTTTTCATCTTCATGAGGCTGTCATGAGAAGTCACTGACCCCGCCATGAAATGGGAGCTGGTGACTGCGATGGACACTGCTGATGCTCACTAATACCAGGTCACCCCTTCCCAGGACATGGAAGACTACACTTCCCAGGTCCCTTCCCATTGTATGGGGCCATGTGATGGGGACAATGGCTGAAGCATCAAAAAGCCCCTGAGTCCCCTCAACATTGTTGACATTCATGGAAAGCAGAGTTGTGCCCTAAGATTGCAGCAGCCTGGACCACAGACTGTGCATGAAGAAGAAATGGGGCTTAATGTGTTAAGCCACTGAGATGTGACTTCGGCATAAAACAGCCTATGCTGCTAACGCAGTGACACTCCTTATATTTATTTTTAGTGGTCCTCAGGCCGCTGTTACTGCTGAGACCCGCTATACCACAACCAGATCCATCAACTTGCAGGAGAGGATCTGTGGTGTAACCTCAGAGGATAAAGCAATCCTCACAAGCCACAAGAAGAAGAGTCCAAACAACAAATAGCAAAGTCAATGACTCTCACAATGGGCAAAGGATTTGAACAGACATTTCTCCAAAGGCTATGATAAATAGCCAAAAAGCAAAAAAAAGACGTTCAGCATCATTAGTCGCCAGGAGATTGCAAATCAAAACTGCAGTGGGATTCCATTTTCCACCCACTAGGATGGCTCAGATTTTTTTTAAAAATGGCAGTAACAAGTGTTGGTGAGGATGTAGAGGAATCAGAACCCTTATGCAATGCTGGTGAGATTGTAAAATGGTACAGCCATGTGAGAACAGCCTGGAAGTCCTTCAAAAAGTTAAACAAGGAGTTACCACATGACCCAGCAATTCCGCTCCTAGGTGTATACCCAAGAGAAATGAAAACATACGTCACACAAAGACTTGTATGGGAATGTTTGTAGCTGCATTACTCTTAATAGCCAAACACCGGAAACAAGTCAACCCAGATCTTTCCCCTCACAGACCCCATAGGAGGTCTACAGGGAGGTGTGACTAGCTCTGCATTTCTGGAGTCACACAGTAGGCTGGTGGCAGAGCCAATTCCAGTGTTCTTTCCATTACAAAAATTTGCCTCCAGTAACAATGTGAGGAACAGTAAGAGGAAGAGATTGAAAACAGGTGGACATTAATTAATTAATATATTTTAAACCTATGACTGGACATTAATTAATTAATTAAGGTAAAATCTATGGTTGCCAGGCACTATGCTGAAGTTTTAGGACATTATTATCTTCTTTGCCTATTCTCAGATGAAAAAGCTGAAGTTCAAAAAAAAAATTGGTAACTTGCCTGGTCATGTAATTGTTAAGAAGAGCTGGAATTCAATCTCAGCTATGCTCTGCTTCAAGACACTATGTTTCCTCTCCACGACACTGTATTGCATCAAACTCTAAAGATCTTCTGCTCTGTGCATCCTTCCTATCCACCCTAGCCTCAACATTGGAAGATTCTTGGTTCATCCACGGGTTCCCCAGAGCACGTGGCCCACATCTCACTGCCTCGGTAACCCTGCATCACAAAGATTACCTGTCTCTTCCACCATAAACTTGAAGCTTCTTGAGGTAGGAATCTCAGTTCCTAGCACAGTGCCTGACACAGAGTAAGTGCTAAGTATTGCTTGTTGAATGAATAAATGGAATGAACGAGTGCGTCACACTGAAATTCAAGGCAAGCAGCCAATGTTTAAGAGACTTTGTGTTCTCTTTGCCTAATATGACTATCATTGTAAGACCAAAAACGTGGAATACCCACAGATCTTCATGACTTCTGAGAGACAACTGGGAAATATAAAGAAGTTACGGCCACCAGCCTTCCTTCCCTTATATAAATGCACAGAACCTGGGTATTCCATGCCACTGACTCACACGAGCCAAGACGGCAGCCTGGGAGCCATTCCAACTCCGCACCTCTCCCACCTCCACTCCGCCTCCTGCTTGTGCAGACTGTAGGAAGCGTGTTAACCTCTCACAACAAAGACTGCTTGGTTGCCAGCAGATCCAGGCTGCTCTGGCTGGGAAAATAAGCCACAAACAAGGTAGCCACAGGTTGATCAACTGCCTAACAGGCTGTGTGGTGCAAAACTTCAGAGATCCAAAATGGTCTGTGTGAAGCATGGGGAGTATTCAGAAACCTATTAAGTCAAAACACATTGATTACTACAATATTTTGGGACCACGCCAGGCTGTGACAGAGAAACAAAAGGAAGATCAGTGAACACTTTACTGCTGATGGAATGCTCCTCTCCTGGGAAGCAAGTAACACTGCTGTAGCCATTCTACAGATGGAGAAGCTGAGGCTCGAAGAGATCCAGTGGCTTGCCAGAAAAGGCTGGTTCTAAGAAGGAGAAACACACTTATGCCTGGATCTTGTGACAACACCTTCTCACATTCTTCCTACCTGCTTTGGTGAAACTCTGCTATGCTTGGAGTGGAAAAAAAAAAAAAAAAAAAAAAAACTCCTGCAGATATATAAAAACCTGTATCATTATCATCAGCCCTGATCCCGCCTTGCCAATGCTATTTCTCTGTAGCAAGCACTTGAAACCATTTCTTCTGACATACCACCGTTTGTATTTGGATTTCTTCAGAATGTTTCCTCTCTAACCTGAAGGTCTCAAAGGGGTGGGATATAGAGAAGAGATTAAGGAATGTTTGATCTTTTATGCGGGAAAATATCCAGGCTATGAGCTTACCTGGGGAAACAAGTTTTTAAGAGTAATTCAAAAACCCCCACCAGTTTCATCATTACCAAGCAGAGTTAGACATTCTTTGATGATGCTAGACCTGAGCGCTCTGCTAAGAAACCACAAAGGGAATCCTGACAGGTCACACCATAATCACGGGGCAGGTTGCAAAGCACAAAAGCTCCTACAAAATCAGGAAGAGTCTGGACTTGACTTCTTGCAAGTGGTTATTAGGTAATGAAAAAAGAACTGTCGCTGAATTTAGAAAGACGATCAAAGTTCAAACTTACGGAACCATGTCCATTTCACAGGGGAAATTTTAGGTAGACTATTGCCAAGGATAATCCATATTTGATAATAGATTAGCAAAATATTCTTAATAGCTAACTAATATTCCCATTGGAGATTGAAAAACATCAGCATGCCGTAACAGGTTTTGATGGAATCTGTAGTGTTTGGTCTGCAGAGGTGAAGTTAAAAGGAGACATCACTGTTCCTTAAATATATATGAAGGGATTGTGTATGAAGTCAACCTCATCTTCATTTTAATTGAGCAGAGAGTCAGAGGAAAAGCCTAACAACAGTACGAGTAAGAGCCAGTTATAGGCCAGGTGCAGTGGCTCATGCCCTCCCAGCACTTTGGTAGGCAGAGGCGGGCAGATCACTTGAGGTCAGGAGTTCAAGACCAGTCTGGCCAACATGGTAAAACCCTGTCTCTACTAAAAATACAAAAAGTAGCCAGGCATGGTGGCGGGCTCCTGTATTCCCAGCTACTTGGGAGGCTGAGGCAGGAGAATTGCTTGAACCCAGGAGGCAGAGGTTGCAATGAGTCCAGATATTGTCACTGCACTCCAGCCTGGGTGACAGAGCAAGACTCCGTTTCAAAAAAAAAAAAGAATCAGTTATAGGCTACTAAGAAGCTACTGAATCTGGCTTTCCAGAGTTTTAAAAACTGGATGAAGTATTACATTCCTTAGATAATTTCAATAGTATTCTGTAACAGTGATAAGCATCTAACTAAGTGCCAAAATGGGGTTAGTAATGTTTAGTCACTGCTTTCAGAAACAAATAGAAATGAATGAGTTCCAGGGACGGGTGTGGTGGCTCCTGCCTGTAATCTCAGCACTTTGGGAGGCCACAGTGGGTGGATCACCTGAGATCAGGAGTTCGAGACCAGCCTGGCCAACATGGTAAAACCCTGTCTCTACCAAAAATACAAAAATTAGCCGGGCGTGGTGGCGGGCACCTGTAATCTCAGCTATTCGGGAGGCTGAGGCAGGAGAATCACTTGAACCCAGGAGACGGAGGTTGTGGTGAGCCAAGATCACACCACTGCACTCCAGCCTGGGCGACAAGAGTGAAACTCCGTCTCAAAAACGAATAAAAAAATAAAAAAAGAAGAAGAAGAAATGAATGAACGGGAGAATTCACCAGAGGAAGCTTCGGGGAGGGGGCGAGGAGGGGACTAAAGGCTGGAAACTGAAAAAATTGGGGCAGAGCTGTCCCAGGAGAGAAAAGAGGAAGCACAAAGCCTCGGAAATGAGGCCAGGGTGTGTTTAGAGCCACCCAGACGGAAACTAACGCAGACAAGCTTAACAAAATGTATTTATCTATGTATTTATTTTTAGTGTTTTTTTGTCTATATCCACGGGGTACAAGTGCAGTTTTGCTACCTGATCTATTGCATGGTGAAGTCACGGCCCTCAGCGCGTCCATCACTGACAAAATTTACTTTTAAGAATTATACAGCACAGCAGATTTTTTATAAACTAGAAGTTGATTATTTACTGTACCACAAAATTCCAATACCTAGCAAAATATTTCTAGACCGTCCTTTTCCCCATTATTTAAGTCTGATATTCACCCCCCCCCCAAAAAAAAAGGTACATAGTTCTAAACTTTCCATCAGGGTTTCCTAATGTTCATGGTCCACACAATTATTTGTGTTTTCTGGTACTGCCTAACCATCTGTTTCCTGATTGGGGGTTGCAATTTGGCAACGTCTATAACGTAGGATTCCAAGTTCAAGGCAAAATTGGGGGCAGAAATGAGGAAAGGCAAAAGAGCCACGCTTCTTTCCTGCCACAATTTTCCTTACACGTGTGCAATTTCTGTGGGTGTGTTTCGTACAGGACAACCTTTTTAACCTACTGTATCCTGCCTTTCAAATCGTCTTCTCTCCCGTAGACCTTTAGCAATAAACAACTCTCACTGAAATCTTCCATCCCCCACCGCCCCCCTCACCCCTCCACGCCCACCAGGAAAGAGAAAAGCCAACACCCTCCAAGGCAGCTGCTCAGGCCCAGAGTTCAGCCCCATGTAGTGCTTGTCCTAACCCAGAATCCCAGGACTCTCCTACGGCCAGCCTAGGAAGGATCTAAACACCAAACAGTGCAACTTTGAAACTGAAAACTGTTCAACCATATACAGCTAGCCAAAAAAAAAAATTCTCAAAACGCAGACATGCCAGTTACAACCTTTGAAAACGTTTTGCACAGCATCCTTACCCGGTCTTCCCCTCTTGGTGTGGATCAGGTGACCCTGAGACCGGAACAAATGTCCTATTGTTGGAGGCGGGCCCTTAATGACTGCTTTTCAGCTGAGAGTAAAGTTCATGACTAATTTCTTTTCAATGAGCCATTGGCCGATGATGAAAGATATGTTTTCCACCTCAAGCTAATTTCAACCAACAGCTATACCCTATATCACCATCAAATATACCCTCAGCTAACCCCCACACAAGGAGCGGCTACCAGCCAGGCCAGACCAGCCTTGTGCAGATCAAAAGGGCAGGGTCAACGGTAAAGCCAGTCTGGGGTCATGGCCAAGGTCAAAGGATAAGAACCCTCACAACCATCTCTCCCAGTCCTGGCACAGAGGACTTCACTGGACACCCTCCTTCATCCCACAGAAGGACACAGCTGTAGCTGCATTTTATCACCCAGTAGAATTCAGAAAACAAGAAAACACCCATAGTAGCAATCTCTCATTGCAGCTAGAATGTAATTCAGTCAACTGAGAGTATAAAAACCCCAGGTGCTTGCATTTGGCCAATGAGGAGGAATTCTTTTAATTATAGTTAGAACACTATGTTACTCTTAGCCCAATTTTCTACTGTGTGCAAGGAAAGTAGGTGAGCAGAAAAGCAAATAACAATGCACCAGGTGACCCTAAATACCTTGTTAGCGGGGAAAGTGAGATTAGTTCTGCTCAGACACTGGAAATAGCCCCACCTCCCTGAGACACTGTGCTCAGGGCCATGTAAAAATCCATTGACAGCCCAGAAATCGTCACAATCAGCATAACTTCAGCAACAATGCAGTAAAGATCTAAAGGATGCACCAATTCTACCCTATCACTCATACCCGCAAGAAGAGGGAGCAGGCCCAATAATGGCCATCTTCAGCATTCCATGAGGAAACGTCTCTGAAACACCCAGCACACAGAGCCGATGCTCAGTCAGTGTTCACTTTTCTTCATGTCTCTTTGGGAGTATAAGTTCCTTGGCCAGGAGAGGAGAATTATGCTGTTTCATTTCCAATACAAAACAGAACATCTAATTATAAAGTTCATTACAATCAGGATCCGTTAGGTGCATTTGGTTGCAAGTAACAGAAACCTCAAGTCAAGCTGGCTTAAAACTACAGGGAACAATGTATTGATTGCTCTATCTGTGAACTCCTGGGGGGGGGGCGGGAATTGAAGGCCCTGGCCCGTGGCTAAGACAATGTGACCAAGGGCTGATTTCCATAAGAAATTTAAAGTGTACTGTGTTACCTAAACTGGTGACCTATAGTTTAATACAAAGACATAAGGGAGACGTGTAGCCAAATGCAAAGAGAATGAGGAGCATTAAATAATCTTGCGCACAGAAGTTTTCTAGTTATGTGTAACAGTACCCTAGATTCTGGAGGTTGGAAAGGCCTGCAAGTGTGACAAAGACAATCAAATGACAATGGATTAGAAGTGTCAACAAAAAGGGAAAGGAAATGGCTTTTTCCACATTCTCTCTTATGTTCTTTATGCTACTACTGCAACTCACAATCCCACCACAGTCTTAAAGAATGTTGAATGTAAAGATGAATGTTTTTAATTTTTCAGAAATAAGAATGTGTATGTTTCTAAGCATAGTAGATTAACTAAATGCCTCACAAAAAATCTTGTAGTTTCATTGTTCAGTTTCAAAAATAACTTACAATGAACATTAAAAATAATTCAGATATAAGTCAAATATAATTTCTCTCATCAAAGAAAAAGATGATAGATTTTTAAAAACAGAAGACCACTTTCTTTGGATAGGAAGAGCAAAAGTTTATTTCTAAATTCTCTTGTTTCTTAACGCTAATTGGCAAAATATCTGCGGAGAAAATTAGTCAACTTTATAAATGCTGCCATAAAACAGCTGAAATCAGCAAATTGCTAATCTCCTGGTTGGCACCAAAGCCAAACTGCTTTCCTTCTTCTGCCTGTTACAACTTAAATCTACCTGACGAAAGGCATGCGTCTGCAGCAGCAGGTCTGGTGTCCGTGGTAGAGTTTTTGCAAGACACCCATGATTCCCTGTCTAGTTTTAAAGTGTGATCTTGGTTAAATACAGAAAAAAACTCCATCAGGCTCAAGGTAATTCACAATACTCTACTTTCAATTTGGCAAGGTTCCCCCCAAACAAAGTGATGAATAATTTCAAAGCAAACAGACATATTTCACAGAAGTTCATTTTCCCAGTTCTCTGAATGGTGGCTCGTTTGTCAAGACATTTTCAGTACCAAGAGCCAGCCTGAATAATAAAAGCATGTACCTAAAAACTTAAATCTGTCGCCTCTGGGATTACGCCCTAAAAGCATGGATTTACCCCACCGCATTCTTTTACTTGACTCAAACACACTGTCATCACTCAGTACACCTCCCCAAGTCTCTGACCTTTTTTAATAAAGGGGTGAAAAGTCAACATAACAACTGCTAAGAAAAATCAAGTGGAAGGGTAGAGACGAAGAATGAAATGCAGGAAATAGACATGTTGGACTGAATATGACTGAAGAATCTAAACACATACCCCAAGCCACACCCATCCTCTTTTCCTGGGGCTGTTTCTTCCTCCCACCTTCCCCAGCCCTGTCAAGACTCTACCGTTGTGTCACTCACCCAAACTTACGACTTCAGAGGCAAAACGCACCAACACCCTCTGCCAGTTTCTGAGTCTACCCGGTCATCACAGCCAGCTGGCAGTTCCTTGGAAATCTCTTTCTCCAGCCTCAAAACGTGCCTTGTAAAACGTGGGCACAATAAACATGTGCTGAATAAAGTGCAACAAGTACACAACCTTTTCAGGTACTTTGCTTTAAAAATTCATTCTCAAGCATAGGCTGTCTTTTGTTGGGATCCCAATTTGAACAAATGAACTGCAAAAAAATGTTTATGCAAACATTAGAGAAATTTAAACACAAACAGGATAGCTGGTATTAAGGATTACCAATAATACATTTTTAAGTCTGACAATGGCATTGAGGTTATATACTGAGGGAATAAACTTTGTTTGGGGGGTTTTTTGGGGTTTTTTTGTTTGTTTTTTTTTTGGCAGGATTTCATTCTGTCACCCAGGCTGGAGTACAGTGGTGTGCATAGCTCACTGCAGCTTTGAACTGGGTTCAAGCAATCCTCCTGCCTCAGCCTCTCGAGCAGCTGGGACTACAAACACATGACACCACTCCTGGCCCATCTTTTTGAAATATATTTACAAAATATCTACAAGTTCATTGTAAATACAATTGCTAATGTGTTGTATTTACAATGGTGTGATGTCAGATTTGTTTCAAAATAACCCAAAATGAAGACAGAGGTGGCAGCACCAATGAAACAAGATGGGCATGTGTTGATTACCATTAAAGCTGAGTAAAGAGGAACTCATTCTATCATTCCCTCCAGTTCTCTGTTTTTTGAACTTTTTCTTTTTTTTTTTTTTTTTTTAGAGATAGGGACTCATTATGTCACCCAGCCTGGAATGCAGTGGTATGATCCCAGCTTGCCGCAGCTTCAAACTCCTGGGTTCAGGCAATCCTCGCACCTCAATCTCCCTAGTAGACTACAGGTGGGTGTCACCATATGTGGCTAATTTTCTCATTTTTTGTAGACTAGGGTCTTGCTATGTTGCCTAGGCTAGTCTTGAACTCCTGGCTCAAGTGATGCTCCCTCCTTGGCCTCCCAAAGAGCTAGGATTACACATGTGAGCCACCGTACCCACACTACTCCATTTATATAAATGACGGACATTTTTCAGAACAATAAAATAGGGCTTATTTTTATTTCAGTGCTATAAGAATACAGTGGTTGCAGCCCAGACTTTCTGAGTTCAAATACTAACTATACTACATAGCAGCTAGGTGACCTTGGGCACCTAACCACTCTGTGCCTCAGTTTCCTCAGATGGTGTTAACAGCAGACCCAACCTCAAAGCTCTGTTGAGAAGATTAAATAAATCATGTTATATGTAATGCCTGGCATATTGTAAATACTTATAAGTTTGCTATTACTATTATTACTATTACCACTACTACTATCACCGCCTTTTGCATTATGATTACCTGTTGAGCAGCAAGCTCAATGCTGAGATCAGAGAGGAACATAAAACACAGCCTTTCTCTTTTGAGGGTCTTTGGTCCAGCTGGGGATTCCAGACACAGGGAAAAGAAAGAGAAACAGATTTGTCCAAACACTTTCTATGTAGTGGACACTGCATATTCTCTCACTTAAGCCTCCCCAAACCCTGTGGGACGGACTCTACAGTCGGGAAAACTGAAGTTGAGGGCCATGATGTGACCTGCCAGGGCCACATTGCTAGCAGGCTGCCGTCCCAGGGCTGTGTGATGCCAAGCTCCTGCTCTTTCGACAGCTAATGGCTCTTATTTGAAAGAAGTGAGGTGGTGTAGAGAATACAGGCCATGGAAATGGAAAGCAGAGAGGTTACCACTTACTCAGCAGGGAGGTGAGAGTGGCAGGTTTCACAGGGAAGATGAACTGTGCCTCGAAGGCCAGTGATGGGGACAGGGAGTCGCTGGAACCAGAGGCTGCCTGGGTATCCCCTGAGATAGATGAGCAAGCCATTCTCAGGGGAACAGGTTCACTGATGAGGACAGTGAGGAGCAAGGCTCAGGGAAATCATGGAGGGGTCAGGACTACCAGTGGCGATGAGAACAGAAAGAAGTGCCCCAACAGAAAGGAAAAAAGACCAACACCAGATGGAACTTGGCAGCTGAGTCTGTTTTCTCAAACGCGGTCCTCGAATCTGCACTGGAATCATCTGGGGAGCAAAATGAAAGTGAAATGCAGGTTCCCAGCCCCACTCCTGGTCTGCTGAGCTGGAGTCCTGGGAGTGGGGCCCAGGAGCCTGTGTTTTAACATGTTCCCCTGATGAGTCCTTTGTGCACTAAAAACTGCCAACGTCTAGATTAGACAAACAGGAAAGAGCAAACGAGGTGATAGATTACCCAAAGGTTTCAGCGACTGCAAATGGTGTCGATTTTCAGCTCACAGCCAACGACCCTTCTCGCGCCTTCTCCCCACCATTTGCCAAACTGACTGCCATACTCGTTCCCAGACTACACTTCCCCAAACACTGCTTTTATCACGCCCTGCCTGTGTTCGGGAGCCTAGAGCAGCTTTCCACTGCTCGAAGCATTAAATCAGAACCCCTCCCCGGCAAAGTTCAGCCCCAACCGCCTCGAGCTGCCAACCCTGCCTCCTGCTCCACTAGGTCTAGGGTGCCCCCGCCCTGTCAAGCTATCCTCAGAAAATAACAACGGAAGCCCGCGCCCAGGGCTTCACCACGAGTCCTGGGACACAGGGACAGACAGGGAGGGGTTGGGTGCTGCACCCACGTTGGCAGGACAGAGGCACGGACACACGCACACCTACAGTGAGGGTGGCCGCCTGCGCTCAGGCCTGCGGGAAGCCCCTCTCCACCCTCTGAAGGTTGCCTGCCACCCAGTGCAAGCCTGTTTTGCGGTCCAGGGATGCTAGGAGATGGCACGAGCTGGCTGCTGCCATCCCCACCACGTGCTGCACACAAGTCAAGGGATGGCCCAGTTGTGTGAAAGCTGACCACCCCGACTCACCTGCCTCCCAACCTACTGCTTGGGAGGCCTCATCAGCTGCATCTCCCTTCTAAGAACACGTCCTTCCTTCCTCTCCCACAGCCTCTCCTCCTCCTTATGCATAATTAGCTCAAGATCCTCAAAGCAAAATAAGCTGGAAGAATGTCCCAGCTGTCCTCATGGTGGACCTCAGACTGTCCACCACGACCTCCTGACACCATGGGGTGACCCTGGACACTCAGTCCTAGCTCTGCCTCTTTTCAGCAAGTGTCTTTGATGAGCAGCCTCCTTGATCCTTAAGAGCCAAGGATTATCCACCATGTTCCTCCCCAATCCCCAAGCCCAAGATTGTGTGAGGAGATAGGGGACATGGGGACATTCCAATTGTGCAGGCCAAGAAAAGAACACACTTGTGATTGCACACTTAGCCGTCCAGGGCAAGGGTCACGACTGAGCTCTATCGGTCCCCTCCCTTCATGAGCTCACAGCACTTGCCTGGCAGCCCCCATCTGGACGCTTAACCCCCCACCGCAGCCTGCTGCCCTGCGTGTCTAGGGAAGCCCTGAGTCCTGAGCAGCCGGAACTAAACGCCTGATGTCTCCTGCCTCTCCCGTGGTGCCCAGTGTGGGCGCATCACATAATACGTACTAAGTAAATGCTCTCTTGGTTCAGATTCTGTCATTTTCACAAAATGCACATTTTACTCTGTGCTTCCCTCAAAAGTTTATCCCATGTCAAATAAATATAATTTCTGTTTACCAGTTTACAGCGAATTAAGAAACTTTTCTACACTCACACAATAATATCTTTGTGGTTGTGTATTTGAGAAGCCTTCAGAGTTCATCCAGATGGCTGGCCGCTCCATTCCCCTCTCTCCAGCACTCCTTTTCAAAGCAGATGTAACTGAAATTTACCTATGGAAATTATCCAAGGCCCATGGCCTAGGAAAGTAAAATAGGCTTAAATGAAAATAGAATGTCAGCAAGAAATAATTTACAATAAAATATGAGGAACATTAGAAGGTGGTGAGAATATTTTATTAGCTTTATGACCCAGAAAAAAAAGTTGCTATGAGGGTCTCCCTGCTTAAATTATCCTATTCTGGCCAGTATGAATTTATTATCACATTGTTTTAATCCCAAAATTATTTTAAAGTAGGTGACAGTTTATGAGCTGAAGCTCAAAAAAACCCTTGTATGTATAAAACTGCTGAATTGTTCTAACATCTGATGCCTTCCCAAGTTTGCAATAACACCACAAAATGGATCTCATAAAAGCCACTTTTCACAGAAAGTTCAGTAGCCGATTTTACAAGACGCATGACTACACATGTCTGCGTATCTGGGAGAAAGATCGAGACCTGAAGCCACATTTGAAGGACAAGATTGCCTTGTTGTTGTACTGTTTTTAACGTATGCTGTACATTATGCTTGACAATAGCTGAAATGTGCCAAAGAACAAAATCCCTGCCCTAGAGGATTTACAGTCTAGAGGCACAGATGTTAAGAGCCAAGGAAAACGCCAGGGAAGTTGTGGAAGTCTCTGGAATTGAAAGGCCTCTGCTCATCAGGTAAGTTTTCAAACCCACGGTAGCCTCCGCCAGATGGGCTGGGGAGCGTGACAGCCCTTGGGCGCTGCTGTCTCTCAGGCCCAGAGCTATGAGAACATGCTCCGCTGGAACTTCTTGTGGGCCAGACATCTGGTGACTCACCAGAGCCACTATGATTAGGGAGGAAAGGGCAGAGAGCACAGCTCCACATTCCCTCATCTTCCAGCCTAAGGAATATGATGGGCTAGTGGGAAGGAAAGCCTTTTATTGTATAATACAGTTTGCGTTTCAACAATCTACTTCTGGACAGCCAGTCATTGCCTCCAGATGACAGTTGGGGTTTTTTTTGTTTGTTTGCGTTTTGTTTTGTTTTGTTTTAGACAGAGTTTTGCTCTTTTTGCCCAGGCTGAAATGCAGCGGCGCAATCTCGGTTCACTGCAACCTCTGCTTCCCGGGTTCAAGTGATTCTCTTGCCTCAGCCTCCCGAGCAGCTGGGACTACAGGCATCCACCAACACACCCAGCTGATTTTTGTATTTTTAGTAGAGATAGGGTTGCACCATGTTGGCCAGGCTGGTCTCGAACTCCAGACCTCAGGTAATCCACCCACCTCGGCCTCCCAAAGTGCTGGGATTACAGGTGTGAGCCACCACACACAGCCCAGGTGATAGTTTTAAAAAGAAAGAGAATCATCACTAGATCATTGCGGTTACATTTATATTGAAAGAAAAACATAGATCACACAAGCTTTGAAGAGCACCCGAAGGTTCTCAGGAGGTGCACAGCAGAAGGGCGGGACACAGGAAGGCTAGGAGAGTCGTGTCCAGGCTCAGCCGTGGAGTCGGGCCGACCTGGGCTGAGGTCTCAGCACTTCACAGCTGGACCTCCAGCAAGATACTCAACCTCTCTGAATATCAGCCTCTTAGAAAATAGAGATAAGAAGAGCCTCACTGAGTTTCTGTGAAGATTAAATATAATCATGTATATCACAGGGGTCCCCAACCCCCAGGCCACAGACCGGTACTGTGGCCTATTGGGAACTGGGCTGCACAGCAGGAGGAGAGCGACAGGCAAGCCAGTGAGGCTTCATCTGCATTTGCAGCCGCTCCCCATGGCTCAGATGACCACCTGAGCTCCGCCTCCTGTCAGATCAGTGGCACATGAGATTCTCATAGGAGCGTGAACTCTTTTATGAACTGCACATGTGCGGGCTCTGGGTTGTGTGCTCCTTATGAGAATCTAATGATTCTGAATCTGATGATCTGTCACTGTCTCCCATCACCCAGATAGGACCGTCTAGTTGCAGGAGAACAAGCTCAGGGCTCCCACTGATTCTACATTATGGTGACTGTATAATTATTTCATTATATACAACAATGTAATCATAATAGAAATAAAGTACACAACAAATGTGATGCGCTTGAATCATCCCCAAACCACCCCCCACCCCCCTCCATGGAAAAACTGTCTTCCATGAAACCGGTCCCTGGTGCCAAAAAGGTTGGAGGCCATGATATACATAAATGGGTTACTTCTCAATCTAAGCTACAGTCAGTGTTCCGTTAGCAGTAGCTTTTTAAAAGCTCACTCTCCGGCACCGATGGGATCTGCCCTCTCTGGAGGGCACAGGAATCCCATCTAGGCTTGTAGCTTATGGGGGTTTGATGCTCCCTAGCACGTGGGTGGCAGAGACACCATAATCCAGAGCCTGAAAGGCTGATCAGGACAGGAAGTTTGCAGAGCACCCCGCCCAGGAGGGCAAATCCCAGAGGCCTAGGCACCCCTAGCCAGCCTGGCTGCAAGACCCAACACAAACCATATCACCTTTTCTACACACAAGTGTCCTTTTTAGGGAAGGGCAGGGTGAGGGACATAGACTTCTAAAGTCCCATGCATTTCTATTAGATCCTAAGCTCCAACTCTTAACTAGAACCCCACCCTACAGACTCACAGACCTGGGGCAGGGGTCAGCATGCAGCCCGGCAGGAACAGGGACAGGGACAGGTGCTCCACAGGGATGCAGAGGTGGAGGCTGCCTGAGCAGCAGGGACCCCTCCCCTCCCCTCTAAGCAGGGCTCAAACGGGAGGTGGTGGGGCGTGACAGTGGGGACAGCACCCTGTAGTTCCGGAAGAGGACACACTGCCAACCCTCATCTTCCCAGCCTACCTGCCTGCCAGCCTCCTGAAGAGGCCCCAGGCCCAACCCCAGTGACATCAGAACAAAGGACACAGCAAGGTGGGGAGCTGTGAGCAATGACCTTCGCAGCAGGGCTGGATCAGCAGCATTCTCTTAAGGGTCATGGGTGAAAATATCCAGCAGGTGAAAGAAAGGGAATTACAATTTTCTGAGCAGCTGTAACAGTTGCTGTGCTCTGGCATGAATAATACCAGCGCAATGCTTTTGTTTATTCTTTATAAACGATCTTCTACCTGCTAGCACAGGCTTCCACCTATTAAGACAGAGAGGAAAATAAAGCCATTATCTGCATTCCGTGAAGCACCATATGGTTACACACGGGCCTCCAGCCAAGGGAGGGTTCTCACCAAGCCTCTGTGTACAATTCAAGAGCAAAATTAAGTCGTTACACTCTATTGGATTAGCATCAGAAAAGGAGGGCCAGGAAGTCAACAGAACCGTGAACAGAAAAATCCCTTTTTTCTTTTTTTGTTTTTGAGAGGGTCTCACTCTCTTGCCAGAGGCTGGAGTACAGTGGCACAATCACAGCTCACTGTACCCTAGACCTCCCAGACTCAACCCTGCCACCTCAGCCTCCTGAGTAGCTGGGACTACAGGTGTTCACCACCACACTAGGCTAATTTTTGTATTTTCTGTAGAGATGAGGCCTCACTATGTTGTGTTTGAACTCCTGGGCTCAAGCGATCCTTCCACCTCAGCCTACCAAAGTGCTGGGACTACAGGCGTGAGCCACCATGCTCTGCCAAAAAAACTCCTTAGCTTCACTCTTTTTTTAATCTCCTGGTTTCTGAGTTACCTTGAGTGTCTCAAAAACCACAATGGGGATCAACCAGATTTTTCTTTTTTTTAGATGGAATCTCGTTCTGCTGCCAAGGCTGGAGTACAGTGGCGTGATCTCGGCTCACTGCAAGCTCCGCTTCCGGGTTCAAGCCATTCTCCTGCCTCAGCCTCCCGAGTACCCAGGACTACAGGCGCCCGCCACCACGCCTGGCTAATTTTTTTTGTATTTTTACTAGAGACGGGGTTTCACCATGTTAGCCAGGACGGTCTCGATCTCCTGACCTCATGATCCACCCGCCTTGGCCTCCCAAAGTGCTGGGATTACAGGCGTGGGATCAGCCAGATTGGACTGCACAGACAGCTTCTGTTATTCGATCTGCACACTTTGAAACTAAGTATGACAATTTCAGTCCTTTGCAAGATACATAGCCTAATAATTCTAATAACCATATACTGTTATGTCTACATAAGCAGACAGACCAAAATAAATTTACTCAAAACTCAAAGCTTTAAAACGGTAAAGAATAAATTGATACATTTATGGTTTTAATCTCATTGAATCCTCCAATAGGAGAGTCACTTGTCTAAGACCCCGCAGCTTTTAATGAGCAGAGCAGGGATGAGGGCCCACATTCATATCCAGAGCTCCCAGCAGGGCACCCAGGTTTATCACCTGAGAATGGCATTGATGAAAGAAGTGGCAATAGGAGAGGGAAGGGACATGGAGTGGCCCACCTCCTCACAAGATAAGACCCTAATAATAGGGGCAAGATGTGAAAACCAGAGACGCACATGCACAAACATGTTATCAGTCTCATGAACACAGAACATCATTTGGTAATGAAACAAAAATAGTCTAGCTGGGCATGGTGGCTCATGCTTACAATCCCAGCACTTTGGGAGGCCGAGGCGGGAGGATCACTTGAGGCTAGGAGTTGGAGACCAGGGGTTTTTAGAAATCCCATCTCTAAAAAAAAAAAAAAAAAGTCAGGAGTTTTTCAGATCATTTTAAAGGTGTGACTAGCGCATACCGCAAAAAGAAACTAAAAGAAGAACTATGAACTAATATTCATTGCGATTTTAGTTTAACTCTGATACTTACACCATAATGCACATTCTCTAAGCACTCCAAATCTCAACTTCCTGTAAAACTATTTTCCAGAACATTTGCTTACCCTATTTAAGAGCATAACCTTACCACCTTCTCCAAAGGCAAGGGCAGTTTGTATGCAAAAGAGCATGGCCCTAAAGCCAGCAAGGCAAAAGGAGAAAAAACCTTATTCTCCTTGTGATTTAGTGTGGTGATGCTGTTCAAGCCTTTTTCACCCATGCTTCCTTTTGATAAACATAAAATATCTCACGCCCTCCTTTCATTTTACCTGAAGTAAAATTAAGCACACCAATGAAAAATACCAAAGCAATGATATTTTAAAAGAAAAATATTTATAGTTGCCTTGAAACATACATATTTTTTCTTGTCATGTAATTTTTTTTAATGCTAAGAGGGCTTGCTCACCAAAAGTACAGTGATAGTGACTTCATAGCCCAGGGTTCTGCTGCATGAGGCAGGAAGAACAGTGCAGCAAATGTCTGTAAGTGAAAGAAATAAGATAATACCTGAAGATGCACGTTTGCTTGTTTTAATGTAAGTAAGAAAACCACAGTGATCTGTAAAGTATATCTGGCACCTGAATCAAATTCTTCTTCCCAAACCTCCCTTGGAGTTCTCTTTCCAATAACATCAGTGAGAAAAGGTCTCTCCTCACAAGTCACAAATGCAAATCTCTACTCATGTCAAGAGTAGGTGACGTGAATTCTCCCAGACAAACTGGATGAGATGTAACTTCTTAAAAGTCACTTTTACGCAGTCTTGAGAGTGTCATCAAATTGGTGGCTTATAATTATTTTAAAAACTGTTCATAAATGCATGCTAAAATGTTTGTTTTTATCCCTTGAAATTTCCATCTCTGTGTATCTGGAGTTTCCAGTCTTTCTACCAAATACGCAATGCTCCACTGAGGACTTTTCTGAAGTACAAACAATTTAATGTTTTCCCTGGAGTTCCAAAAATACGGCTACTATGTCTTTCATCTCATCGTCTGGCAACCATACTTCCCACTGATGACCCAGCAAAGGACGGACCCGGCACCCAGCATTCAAAGGGCTACAAAGCAAGGCACGCCTCCGAGTGTGTAGCACGCTCTTTTGAACACAGTGAACCATCTTGTTAGTAAGGACTGAGGATTTCCCCTAGATTACAAAACAGTTTTAGAAGGCATTTTTTATTAATGACACAGATCAGGCCCCAAAATAGTTGGAGGGTTATTTTCCTCTTTGATTCAGCTCACTAGCTCCAAGAATGCGGACACCATTCCAAGGCTTTAGTGGTGCCTACCTGCAAAAAACAGTAGTCCTTTTCCATCTCTCACGACTTGAGGTATGTGCTGCACTCACCAGGAGTTGAACACAATTGCAATTACCAGAGCTAACAGCAAAAATGATGATGTGATCTGAGGCAACACTAGAAATTCAATAGCTTCAGCTAAGTCATCAATTCAGCCAACACAGCCCTTGTCTGTAGAGTTAGACAAAGACATCAGCTGGAATTTCTTCCCCATTTTCTCTCCAAAGAAGTTTTGGCAGACACAAAAAATGCTAATTTTCATGAGACTATCTTTAATGAAAATGTTTAAAAATCTTTTCAAGTTACAGTATTGTTTAATAGAAAATCTTCACAGTTTTTGTGTGTTTCAATAATGTGTTCCAGTTCCATTGCATCTCATGTGTGGAAGAAAAGTGATGTTTCCAAAATAAACAAATAAACTTCACCATTTAAATTTTTTTGAATTTTTGTTAAATTTTAGATTCAGAGGATGTATGTGCAGATTGGTTACACAGATATATTGTGGAATGCTGAAGTTTCGACTTCTAGTGAACCCATCACCCAAACAGTGAACACAGTACTCACTAGGTGGTTTTTCTACCCTTCCCCCTCCCCCTCCCTCCTTTAGGGTATCCAATGTCTACTGTTCCCATTTTTTTGCTGTTGTTGTTTTTTGAGCGGCGTCTCACTCTGTTGCCCAGGCTGGAGGGCAGCGGCATGATCTCGGCTAACTGCAACCTTTGCCTCCGGGTTCAAGCAGTTCTCCTGCCGCAGCCTCCTGAGTAGCTGGGATTATAGGCATGCACCACCACACCTGGCTAATTTTTTGTACTTTTAGTAGAGGTGCGGTTTCACCATGTTGGTCAGGCTGGTCTTGAACTCCTGATCTTGTGATTCACCCGCCTCGGCCTCCCAAAGTGCTGGGATTACAGGCGTGAGCCACTGCCCCCAGCCTACTCTTCCCATTTTTTATGTGCATGTGTACCCATCGTTTTGCTCGCAGTTATAAATGAGAACATATGGTACTGACTTTCTGTTTCTGCATTAATTTACTTAGGATAATGGCCTCTAGCTGCATCCAAGTTGCTGCAAAGGACATGGTTTCATTCTTGTTTATGGCTGCATAGTATTCCATGCTATATACAAACATTTTCTTTATCTAACCACTGTTGATGGGCACTTGTGTTGATTCCATGACTTTGCTGTTGACGTCACCATTTTCAAAATAAGACTTTTATGACTAGGGCTAACTGGCACCACTGCTCAGCTTTTAAAAATATATCCAATATTCCTCTTACTCTTCATTATATACATTCATGTCCACATGAATCACTCATGAAATCACTGGTTATTCCTTATGAATCAATTTGGTTTTCTTCCAAATTGACCCAGGAATTCTGAAATTTGGCCAGGCCTGCAAAGTGAGGAAGATGTTACTATTGGACATTGGATGCTAAGGTTACTCCAGGTGTCCAACCACGTATGCAAGATTTTTTATCATTCCATGTAAATAGTATCAATAATATAAAAATAAGCTGTTGATTTTTTTAAAATACACATACAAGTTATCTAAAGTTTGACATCTTCCTCTGCCTTCCTGAAAACAGACACTTTTGAACATCATTTATATCTTATCTAAGGTATCGCATTGTTGCCCATGCAGTGCTCCAGGGACCTCATTCAAAAGATCCCGCGTTTACCTCCCCACGCTGAGGACCACAAGGTTGAACATTAACAATAAAGTCCACTGTGTCCTGTAATTAATATCTCACTTCACGCTTTTTTTCCTCAACTCTGATTAGAAGAATTTTATTCCTCTTCCTTCACAACAAAAATGTTCTGCGATCATAGTTTCCTCTCTTGCTTGTCAAAGAGCTAAATGGGCCAAGCTCTCTGGCTTTTTGTAATTGTCCAATTTATTTTATTTTATTTTTAAATTGAGATATAATGAATATACCATTTTTAAAAATCTATAGTTCATCTTAATTTCTAAAGCAATGTAGTAATGCAAATAAATTTAATATATGCTATTAAGTGTAATCATCATTAGACTGATACATTTTTTAGTATTTTTGCTAAGATTAAGCCTCTTTTGATTACAATTCCATTTTCCCCACTTATGCACCTTCACAATGGGTTTTTTAAAGCAACAACACAGGCTAAGCACAGTGGCCCACACCTGTAATCCCAGCACATTGGGAGGCCGAGGCGGGAGGACTGCTTGAGTTTGAGATCAGCCTGGGCAACATAGCAAGACTCCTTCTCTACTAAAATTTTTAAAAAAAAGAAAATTAGCTGGGCATTGTGGTGGACACCTACAGTCCCAGCCACTCGAGAGGCTGAGACCAGAGGATCACCTGAGCCAGGAAGCCACAGCAAGCTATGGTCACGTCACTGCACTCCAGCCTGGACAACAGAGTGAGACCTTGACTTGAAAAAATAAATAAATAAATAAATAAATAAATAAATAAATAAATAAATAAAAATAAAATATTCCCCCAAAAAAGGACTCTAAATAAAATCTTTTATTCAGTTTTCTCTTTACTAAATCTTTATACTCAAAGTAACATCATTTCTAGCTAAAGAAAATCTGAAAATGAAGAAAAAAGACTAAAATCACTCAGTCTTCTAACCCAAATCCAACCACTATTAATATTCACAGTATTAATATTTGTGTATTTTTGTATTTTAATATTTGTGTATTTTTGTATGTGTTTTAATATTTGTGTTGTATACAACAAACAGAATGTGCAGAGGGTCCTAAATGCTGGTCACAGGCTGGCACCAGACCCTGGCTTGGTGTAAACCGTGTGGGGCTCTGGTTGTCTGCCAGGTGACTCTAATTCAGGAGGTGGGAGCCACAGGGCATGGGTTTGTTTCCTCACTCATTTATCTATTGAAAGTTCTCAGATCATTCTGACACACAGAAAAATTAGCAAATTACCAGTTTCAAGCATGGACTTTGGATCCCACAGGCAGACCTGCTCCCGCTGCAGTCCCATCACTTAACGTGGCTGAACAAGAGTACACAGCCTCTCTAAGCTCACTGTCTTTATCCACAAAATGAACAAACCAAGAGCTAGTTATAAAAATTAAGTGAGAAAATTTCTCAGCAAAGTCTCTAACACATAATAATTACTCAATATACAGGAATTATTGTTATTCTTTCCCATTTTTCCCTCGCATCTGGTTTAAGATTTTGTTCTAATTTGTATTGCTGTGAAATATTACATATGTTTCTAAGTGACATTATATATCATAAGCACTTTTCTATGTTGCTTCATAACCTTCACAGATATTTTTAATGGCTATATACTATTCCATCCAATATAAAGAACCATAATTTACCTAATATTTTCCATTCGTGGCATTTAGACCATATGCAATTTTTCTTTCTTAAAAATTGTGTAATGAACAGCTTCCTACCTATAGCTCTCTACAAAAAGTAAGATGCAGGAATTCTATTTCTGGGGCTATCTCTAAGATAATATTACAAATATTCCAAAATTTTGTAACATTATCTTAGAGATAGTCCCAGAAATAGAATTACCACATCAAACTATATGAACATTTAGATGGCTTTCTCATACAGACTGCCAAGATACTTTCCAAAGAAGGGTTTTTTCAATTTATCATATCGTTGGCGGCACATGAAGGTATCAGATTTCTTTTACCCTTGCCAGTACTCAGTGTTTTTCCCCCAGTGTTAAAATGGTAGTTTAGAAATTACTAGCAGCAGCCAATTAGCATTAACTCTACCGGTGAGGATATTTATGCAATACCTATAGATCTGCATGACATAGAAAACTGAGCTCGAAAAGATAAACTGAAGTTTATAGTCTCCACCCTCAAAGGAATTACAACCTAATGGGAAAGACACATTCAAAGTGACCCGCTAACATAAGCAATTAGAACACACAGGCCTCCCTCGATACAGAGGAGCAGATACTAAGAAAACGAAAATCCACGAATGCTCAAGTCCCTGACATAAAATGGCAGAGTATTCGCAAATAACCTACTCACATCCTTCCAGATTCTTTAAATCATTTCTAGCTTACCCATAATACCTAAAGCAATGTAAACAGTTGTTAGACTATATTGTGTGTGTGTTTTTTTTTTTTTTTTGAGACAGACTCTTACTCTGTCGCCCAAGCTGGAGTGCAGTGGCATGATCTCAGCTCACTGCAACCTCCACCTCCCGGGTTCAAGCAATTCTCCTGCCTCAGCCTCCCAAGTAGCTGGGATTACAGGTGCCCGTCACCACGCCCAGCTAATTTTTGTATTTTTAGTAGAGATGGGTTTCACCATGTTGGCCAGGCTGGCCTCGAACTCCTGACCTCAAGTGATCTGCCCGCCTCGGCTTCCCAAAGTGCTGGGATTACAGGCGTGAGCCACCGCACCCAGCCTGTATTGGTTTTTTATTCATATGTTTTCTGAATATTTTCCATCTGCTATTGGCTGAATCTGTGGACCCAGAACCCAGATACAGAGGGCTGACTGTAAATGCAAATTATTTTTTTAAATAATTGATCATATAAATGGTAATCATTTTCAACTTTTATAACTTGAGAAGGCAGTGTATTAAATATCTTCATTGAAATGTTTGGACAATCTTTTTGGTATGAGAACAAAATCAGCACAATGGCCTACATACTTGGAAAATTAAATATGTTAGCAATGTTACAAAGGGCTACATTCATTCATCAGAGTCCAGAACTTTTGAGTACAGGGGGTCAGGGCTTAGAGAAAATCATTCACATTCTCTCTACACAATTGCACATACTCTAAATCCCTCCTTGAAAGTAAAAGCCTTTTTTTTTTTATTAGATCACACTCTCAATCCTTAGACTGGACAGTACAGACTTATATTCTGAAAAGTCAATCTCACAAGTAGTCATAGAAATTATGTGAACTCACCAATTCAGGTCGAGCTGCTCTTTAGAAACAACTGTAACGCATGTTCTATCACAGCATGTAACTGATTTTCTACCAATAAACTTTCAGAAATTTTAATGGGGGAAGAAAAAGATCATTAAAAAATTTAATACTGATTTTAGCACTTTTTTAAACAAATCTAAAATCCCTTAAATTGCATAGACATTTTAAAGGTATTATGCACAATGCAACTTTATCAATTAATTATCAGTTTGAGTACATTTAAAGTAAATTTAAAGTTATAGTTTATTCAAATTACATGCAAATGTGCTGGCTAAATATGGTTTCACATTTTAACTGCAAATATAGCTACAAACTGCTGGACTTTAAGAAAATCACAGATGGCTGGGCATGGTGGCTCACACCTGTAATCCCAGTGCTTTGGGAGGCTAAGACAAAAGGGTTGCTTGAGCTCAGGAGTTTGAGACCTGCCTGGGCAACAGAGTGAGACCCATCTCTACAAAAATAAAAATAAAGTAGTTGGGTGTGGTGACATACTCCTGTAGTCCCAACTTCTGAGGACGCTGAGGTGGGAGGATCACTTGATCCCGGAAGGTAGAGGCTGCAGTGAGCCACGATCACACCACTGCACCCCAGCCTGGGTGACAGAGTGAGACCCTGTCTCAAAAAAAAATTCCAGGCGTTATCACTAGGTCATTTTATGAGAAATAGGCTCACACTTGAGAATAAAAGAAACTGATATTATTTTAAGAAAACAAAGAAATTTTGGAGCTTTCTGAGCCTTACCTCTTCCATAGTGTCAAAGAAGTATCTAAAGTATTCATTTTTAAAATAAGAAAGAGAGGAGAGGAAGAACTATTCATGAATTAAACTTTTTTCACAGGAAACATTTTCTAATTAGTTACTTATCACTGAATTAACGCCATCAACAATTTCCATGTGAATCTGCCTTCATGGACTTCTTCAAACTAAAGATTCACTGCTATAAGCCGCTTCTGTTCTCCTTCCTGCTTTTATTTACTTCTTGATTCGGCATAAGCAGTTTTAAACATAAACAATCTCTTCCACATGAAGGAGATGGAAGATTTAAAACAGGAGAAGCATGTGACAAGAACTGAAACTTGTCACCCAAAGGAACAGCATGACGCTGCGTACTTCAGGCCTGGATCAAATACCTGGTGCTTGTAACATCTGAAAATCTGTTCCTAGGGTTGCCTGAGGGAGCTGCTTGTTCTGTGAGCTAGTTTAACTCCACAGCAATGCCCACATCTCTCACCTTTCTGCTTTTGAATTCTGGATGTAACATAGCCTTAACACAATATAAACTGGAAACTAACAAAAATAATTCCAATTTCCAAACCAACTGATGTAGTCTCCTAAGAATAAACGGGTGTCACTCTCCATGTACCATCTATCACCCCTCCCTGTCCTTTGAAACCTGGTCAGTGACAAAGATTCTCTGCTTGGCCAAACTGTAGTCAGCCTCCTGAACCTTCTATTAGGCCCATCTGTGCACGTCCTTGTAAAATCGTTTTAGCAAAAGAACCCTGCACTAAGTCAGTTTGACAAGAACCCCAATCCTTGATATCTGATCAGGTTTCTCATCCCCCACCATCCCCTAGGTGCTGTCTGATCACCCTGGCCTGTCTTCAGCAAGAATTCTATTAGGTAGGTTTAGCCAGAAACCCCCTCATGCCTTGTCTTAGTCCATCTTGTGCTGCTATAACAGAACACCACAGATCGGCTAATTTATGAACAACAGAAATATACTTGGCTTATGGTTCTGGAGGCTGGGAAGCCCAAAATCAAGGGGCTGAATTTTGTGAGGGCCCCCTGCTGTGCCATAACATGGGAAAAGTCATTGCATGGGGTGGGGGTGGGGGTGGGGGCCAATTCGTCTGTTTATCCAGAACCCACACCGAAGGTAACAGCATTAATCCATCGATGAGGGCAAAGGACTCATCGCCTAATCACCTCTTAAAGTTCCCACCTCTCAACGCTGTTGCACTGGGGATTAGATTCCAAGATACGAACTCTGGGGAACACATTTAAACCATAGCACCCCTGATGCTTCTTCATAGTAATTTTCCAGCCACTGACTTCCACCCGGCTCTTTCTTTGGCAATGAATTGCCACTTGCCCATGCTGTGTTTGGAGTTGAGCCTAATTTCTCTCCCCCACTGCAAGACCTTGTTGCACTGGTTCCTGTACCTACCATGGTGGTCCTGATAAAGTCTTCCTCACAGTACTTCAAAAGTAACATTAAATAATTTTGTCTTTAACCTAGGGCAGAAGCATCCTCAACAGTCCCTGGTCCAGATACACAACAAAGAGGGTTTCTGGGCCAGAAAGTGAGCATTTTACCAACTCACACCTACACCAGTCCCTCCCTGCCACTGCAAGGTGGCAGCTACAGTGACCTCTGTCCCCCACTACACCTCCTTAGGGTCAAGGGTAGAGAATCCGGGTTTATTTATCCATGCAGACCAGTACTATAGTTACAAGGTCAAAAGGAAATCACCAAACAAGGTAATTCTTCATAGGTAAAAATGGCAGTGAACATTCAAGAGTTATGCTCTACGAATTCAGTTTACTGTTAGTGATTTACAAAAAGCTGACATTTCACAGCATTCCACAGAAAAACCTATCTATAATTTTTTGGAGAATAAAAGATGCTCATAATTCAACTTCTAAAAAGTATTTCAGAGGAAAACAGCAGTTAAAACATTTTATCAAAAATAGCTAGTGCAAAATAAGTGTACTAAAGGAAAAGATACAACAGTAATGCTGAAAGTCTATGTTTTTCTGTTTTGGCTTCTGGAAAGTCAAGTATATACTCAAAACACAAATCTCTGTATTTCTCCAAAAGTGGAGAGTTGACTTAAAAATAAAAGTCAGGGCTGGGAGAGGTAGCTAACACCTGTAATTTCAACACTTTGGGAGGGCGAGGTGGGCAGATCACGAGGTCAGGAGATCGAGAACATCCTGGTCAACATGGTGAAACTCCATCTCTACTAAAAGTACAAAAATTAGCTGGGTGTGGTGGCACACGTCTGGAATCCCAGCTACTCAGGAGGCTGAGGCAGAAGAATCACTTGAACAAGGGAGTCAGAGGTTATAGTGAGCCGAGATCGAGCCACTGCACTCCAGCCTGGTGACAGAGCAAGACTCCATCTCAATAAATAAATAAACATAAAAATAAAAATCAGATCAGGCCGGGCACAGTGGCTCATGCCTGTAATCCCAGCACTTTGGGAGGCCGAGATGAGAGGATCACTTGAGGCAGAGTTTCAGACCAGCCTGAGCAACATAGCGACATGTCACCTCCACTAAAAAAACTTTTTTAAAGTTAGCTGGGCGTGGTAGCTCATGCCTGTAGTCCCAGTTGCTTGGGAGGCTGAAGGGGGAGGAACTCTTGAGTCTGAGAGCTCAAGGTTGCAGTGAGCCATGATCACATCACTGCACTCCAGCCTGGGAGACACGACAAGACTCCCTCTGTCTCAAAAATAAATAAAAAATAAATAAACAAACAGCTCTAATGACTATCCAAATTCCACAACATTCAAGTCTGTCCTATTGTTTACAATGTGTACAGATGAAAACTTTAGTACAAATTCATCACTACCACTAGAAAAACAATTCAAAGCAATCAAGACCCCCAGCGTCATAATGTCATCCTGGTATACAGAACTACTTTTTTAGATCCTGAATATCAGATTAGAAAATAGATCGAGACCATCCTTGCTAACACGGTGAAACCCCGTCTCTACTAAAAATACAAAAAGAAATCAACCGGGCGAGGTGGCGGGCGCCTGTAGTCCCAGCTACTCCGGAGGCTGAGGCAGGAGAATGGCGTGAACCAGGAGGCAGAGCTTGCAGTGAGATTGTGCCACTGCACTCCAGCCTGGGGGACAGAGCAAGACTCCGTCTCAAAAAAAAAAAAAGAAAGAAAAAGGCACCTTTTTTACATTTCTCAGTAGTTTTGGGTGTTTCATTTTTTGAACTCATTTTAATGTTTCTAAAGAGTCATCTTCCCCTTCTTTTTCCAGGAGGAGCTGCTGCCACATTCTACAGCACTGTCCATTGGTGGGACATTCTCCAAATGACACATCTACCTTTTATGTAACTAAATGTACATAAATGAGAAAAATATATATATTTAAGTAACATCCGAATATAGTTGAATTATCTACCTTACTTTTTTTTTTTTTTGGAGACGGAATCTCCCTCTATTCCCCAAGCTGGAGTGCAGTGGCCAGTCTTAGCTCACTGCAACCTCCGCCTCCCAGGTTCAAGCGCTTCTCCTGCCTCAGACTCCCAAGTAGCTGGGATTACAGGCACCCGCCAGCAAGTCCGGCTAATTTTTTGTATTTTTAGCAGAGATGGGGTTTCACCATATTGGCCAGGCTGGTCTCAAACTCTTGACGTCAGATGATCCGCCCGCCTCAGCCTCGCAAAGTGCTGGGATTACAGGCGTGAGCCACTGCGCCCGGCCTATCTGCATTACTATTAAGTGTAACATGCAAATGCAGAAAATTGAACCGAAAGCCAGGTAACTGCTTGAATGCACTGGAGAAGTAGTACCTGTCCTGGGTCACACGGCTTCTACATCAGCAGGTCCCTGAGCATGGGGCGGGGTAGGTGGGGTGAGTAGGAAAGTCCTGACTGCCGGAGAGGACAGGCAGCAAGTCCATCCTCAGTTCCCCAGCATTCCAGCAGAGACCCCACTTTCCATGGGGCCTTCCTGCAATAGACTAGCAGGGTGGGGCCAAGGCAGAGGGTGCCGGCCCACACTAGAGTTTAAAGAAGATTTGTAAATTACCTCCATCCATCATACCTGCCTTCCTTACCTCTTGAAACACCAACAACTAACTTGTTTTCTCGTCTCCCATACACTTGCCTGGCTCCCAGGACTAGATCCCAAAGTTCTTAAGGACCAGGCTTGGTGGCATCCATTTTTGCTTCTTTTGCAACATCCAGCAACAGGACTTGCCACAGTGCACCTTGGACGTTTTGAATGAATGAATGATGTTCTCCAAAGCTTCTGCACTCACTGCACTGGATTCTCAGACAGAAACTCTTACTACTGAAAGTAAAGAGTTTTTCATTGCAGCTCTCAGGCAGAACTCTCTGGGTTGGAGTTAACGTGCACAGGAAGTCCCACTGCTCAGTTTTTTAAAAAACTTATTTTAGGCCGGGCGCAGTAGCTCATGCCTGTAATCCCAGCACTTTGGGAGGCCAAGGCAGGCGGATCACAAGGTTAGGAGATCGAGATCATCCTGGCTAACACGGTGAAACCCCGTCTCTACTAAAAATACAAAAACTAGCTGGGCGTGGTGGCGGTGCCTGTAGTCCCAGCTACTCGGGAGGCTGAGGTAGGAGAATGGTGGGAGCCCGGGAGGCGGAGCTTGCAGTGAGCCGAGATCACACCACTGTGCTCCAGCCTGGGCGACAGAGCGATACTCCGACTCAAAAAAAAAAAAAAATACTTACTTTATAAACCTTGTTTATAAACGCTGTAAAACAAAGGAAATACAAGGGAAACTAACAAAGAGAATACTTAAAATAAGTTTTAAATTAGAACAAATGTCTCAGTTATTATGATACGTTTAATGGCTCAAATCCCTAAAAAGACAAAGATTCATGATACTGAATTAAATTTCAAAATTTAACTATATCCTGCTTATAAAACACACACTACAAAAAAGGATACAACGGATTAAAAATAAAAAAGTGGTAGTCCTGAGATCAGAAGTTCGAGACCAACCTGGCCAACATGGAGAAAACCCATCTCTACCCAAAAATACAAAAATTAGCCAGGCATGGTGGTGTGAGCCTGCAGTCCCAGCTACTCAGGAGGCTGATGCAGGAGAATTGCTTGAACCCGGGAGATAGAGGTTGCAGTGAGCCGAGATCGTGCAACTGCACTCCAGCCTTGGCAACAGAGCGAGTCTCCATCTCAAAAAGAAAAAAAAAAGAAAAAATAGAAAAAGGTGGTAGTGACATACCAAGCACAAAGCAGAAGTGGCAATGCTAATTTTGGAAAACTTAGCATTTGAAATTTTTTTGGAAAAATTTCAAGGTAAAAAGGATTGAAGAGGATTTTATGCTAGCTGTATATTTAAATGTCTAGAAGTATGTATATAAATATGTATATGTACAATATGTATAAATATACAATTGTAGACATGTTTATACGTGTATGAAAGGTAAACTCAACAACAAAGACACATGTTAGATTTCAAAACGTCAAAATAAATAAAGCTAAAACTATTAGTAATATGATGCAAAAAATTATATGCTTTTTGGAAGATGACTTTACACACATCACACACGGTCTTTGATAAATAAAAACTACGAACAATAAAAACACAGAATAGTTGACCAATATAATAAATTTAACATATGCAAATGTATTAACAAAAGTTAACACACACACTTCCTATTTTTAAAATTCCCTTCTCCAAGTTTCTATGAAACATAGAAAGTGATCACTATTAGGCAACAAAAATGTCAGTAAATTTGAAAAAAAAAAAAAAACAGGTATCATACAGTTGAGACTGACTGCCATAAGAAATCAAATGACAACAGTTTTTAAAAAACTCACAATTTCTAGGAGAAAAAGGAAGAAAAAAGTAATTCAAGATAGTTAGTGGGTCAAAGAGGAAATCAAAATGCTGATTTATAGACAACTGAAATAACTAAAACAATAAAATATTACATATCAAAGCTGCACTCAAAAGCAATTTCATAGCTCTAAAGACTTTGTATTTTATATTTATGTAATTCACATGTACTATATAAATCATATAACCCAACATACTTCATTCACAAAAACTATATCTTATGTTATTAATTTTGAAAACTGAAAAACTTATCTGGCATCATAACCAAAAGTAGTTGAAATACACTTTACCATAACAAATTATTATTATTATTATTATTTTGAGACAGAGTTTCACTCTGTCACCCAGGCTGGAGTGCAGTGGTACAATCTCGGCTCACTGCAACCTCCACCTCCCAGGTTCAAGTGATTTTCCTGCCTCAGCCTCCCCAGCAACTAGGGTTACAGGTGCCCGCCACCACACCCAGCTAAATTTTTGTATTTTTAGTAGAGACAGCGTTTCACCATGTTGGCCAGATTGGTCTCGAACTCCTGACCTCAAGTGATCCTCCCGCCTCGACCTCCCAAAGTGCTAGGATTATAGGTGTGAGCCACCTCGCCTGGCCCAAATTAATCTTTTTAATGTGGAAAAACTCAAAACAAATAATTATTTCACATCTAAGATTCTTAGTATAATCTTTTACACAGAAAATAAAAATAACTAGGAGAAGCAATGTCTTTAAAGTAGATTAAGTAAAATACTGTCCACAATTTGCTTACTCATTGAATCTAAAACCACCAACACCATGTAATTCTTGATCCTCAAAGAAGAAAAATAAAACACAGTGAAGAACAATGAGATGAAGTTTCCTTCTAGCACCATATCCCATCTTGTCATTAAAAAGATTTTCTCAGTACCCATTCCATTGCCCTTTTTTCTAAAATGAACTATTTCTAGCTGGTTGCCAAATTGTTCTTGTCATTAATTACCTTCCAACGTTCCTGTGTTCAGCATCCTTTGAATGTACATCTGGCACTGGCACTGTCCTACAGTCCTTACCAGCCACTCAAATGTTCATGTCCCGCCCGAGAGATGTTCTAAGCAGCACTGCTTTTCTGGCTTAAAATATCGAGGCCACAGTATTATCTTTAGTACTCAGCTTAATTTATTTGGTGAGATATATTTGTGTGTCTTAATCAAGGGTCAGAAATCGTAATACAAATGAGTCTACTATATTTTACATTCAGAAGAAAAAGTAAAAGAGAAAATATATATATATGTGTATATACATGTATAGTATTTATGTGTAGATATGTGTGTATATATATGTGTATATATATGTGTGTGTATATATATGTGTGTGTGTATGTGTGTGTATATATATCTCAATACTGGTGAACAGAGCCAAACTTTGTCCAGCAGAAATGACATGCAGTTTTAAAAAGGTTAACAGCTCAGACTCTGGAGCCAGACTGCTGGGTTGAAATATGAGATCAACCCAGGCTACTCCTTGAACCTCAGTCTCCTCTTCTATAAAATGGAATATCAGCACTACCTTTGTAAGTATTAAATGAGACAATGCAAAAAAAAAGTGCTTAGAGCAATCCCTGACCCACAGTAAACATGAATAAGAGTTCATTCTTTTTCCGCTTCTCCTTACTCCTTCCCTCCCAACTCTGAAGTAGGGTTAGCAAACATCTAATCTAGTTTGTCCAACCCATGGCTCAAGGGCTGCATGTGGCCCAGGACAGTTCTGAATGCAGCCCAACACAAATCTGTAAACTTTCTTAAAACATTATGAGTTTTTTTTGCGATTTTTTTTTTTAGCTCATCAGCTATCATTAGTGTCAGTGTATTTTATGTGTAGCCCAAGATAATAATTCTTCCTATGTGGCCCAGGGGAGCCAAAAGATCGGACACACCTGATCTAACAGAATCAAGAAGTATATAGCATAAAGACTGTCTTCTAGAATGTTCTTTTTTCAATGTAGGAGGAAATACTAAAGATACAGGTAAAAATGAAACAAAGATGCTAGAGTAACCATTATTATCTGGGAGTAGACACAGTGTCTAAAGTACTGCTTTTGTTTTTCTACATTACTCATTTTCTACATTAAAAAAGTACTGCTTTCTACATTCTCTACATTACTTCACAGTCTACTGACGATTAAAGACTTTCTTTGGACAAACATTTTCTTAACAAATTAATAACCAGGCTCTGATGAAAGGAAAGTGATCAACCCAGACAAATGACGCTGGTCAGAAAGTCCCCCAAAACAACAACAGAAAAAGGATGCTTCCCGTCTCTGCGGTTCTGTATTAACTCCAAAGTCAGCAGGCCTTCCAGGGCTTTCCCAGCCTATCAGACCAACCCAGGACAAAGGGGAAGTGATCAGTCAGGAGAACCCGGAGCCCAGAGGCACTGCTGGAGGGAGTTAAGCGAGGATCGGAACGAATGGCGATGCTCTAACAAGATTACAGGAGAGACGTAACCACAATGGATGAGATGGAGAACTGGATTTCTTTCCAGAAGCACCGCAGAGTTCACTGAGCTGCATCCTCCTTTCACTTCCCCAGGAGGAGTCCAGAAGAATCTGGTTTTATTGACCAGGGAACAGAGATTTAAAAAAAAAAAAAAAGCCAAAGTGATTTGTCCAGACTGGACAATTCTTTTCACCCAGCAGGTGTAATGTGGGGTCCATCTGCTACAGGAACCCACTCTGATCCCTCAGTCCTCCTCCTGGCCTCGGTTAAATTGGCTGGGGAGCTCAGCCAGCCCCGCAGGCCTGTTGGGTAGATAAATCCACAATGAAAGCGGCCTGATTCCCAGCAAGACCTTTCCACTGCAGCCTCAGGGACACCAGGCAGCTACTCCCCTCACACCTCCTCTTCCTCTATCTTCTCCCTTGTCATTTTTCAGCTCCCAGTCATGGATCTGTGCCGTCTCCCATGCTCCCATCTCCCCGCTCACAGCCCACTGCTTCAAGAGCACCTTGGGCCCTCACCGTAGACCCCACCTCCCCCAGCTCAGCCTCTTCCAGCTCCATCCACCCACCAGGGCTGCCAAACAAGCAGGCAGGATTAAGACGCTGAGCTGGGAGTGGGGTGGGTGTGGGGTGTGGGGCTGTGAAGGCCACAGAGGTAAAGTGCAAGTGTTCCCTAGAGAAGGTGTCACCCAAAGCCAAATGACAAAGAGGGAAGGCGATGAGACACAGTGGCCAGAGAGGCTGCACACCCTGGCGGCTCGGGCAGGCTCCCTGGCGCCTTAGGTTGACAGATGGTTTGCAAGGACTGCAGGACTCGCCCAAGAGTGGAAAGCATCCCAAAGGGGTCACACCAGAAGGCCTGGGGACTTCTGTCCATAATAAAATTTTGTTTTGGAAATCATATCCACTGTGGTGTCCCCTCTAAAGACGGAGAAATTCTCCTCCTTTTTTCAGCATGAAAGTGTCAGAAAGCATCTGGGACTCACAAAGGCCCCCTCCAGGCATGGGGGCTTCGAGTTTTGGGGCAGTGGGGACAGGGCATGAGGGGGAGTCTGGAATCTCTGAAGATGACTTTCCTTGCAAGGGCATGTGCTAGGCCCTACCATCCTGAACATGAAAACATAAATGTTGGTTTCCTCAAAATTTGGATGGCAGGGGACTTTATTTAGAAGTAGAAAGGCAGAGGTGTCACCATAACCTTTTGTTGCAATGGTTTGAAAAGAAAAATAGTCCACATCCTGGAGGGAAAGTGGGGGTCGGCGGGGAGAAGGGAGGTACCTGACACAGCGCTGGAGGAGGCAGGCCAAGACAGAAGGAAATGCCGTCACACACAGAGCTCCCAGGACGCATGCCACAGTGGGTCACTGCTCTGGGAAGCCGCAGTATCCCGGGGTTCACGGTGAAGATAGAAGGCTGCAGCAACCTCAGGCGGCTGGAAGATGGGGTGCCCCAGACTGGATTCCACCCCTTCAAGACACCAGGAAGCCTTCCATGAGTGCCAGGGACTCCTGGATTCATGAGAAGGAGGTGATTTTGGACTAACCATGCATCCCTGGCTTCCACGCCAGAGAGCTAGGCTAAGGGACATCATGTGCTCCCCAAACGTACATTACTGGGGAGCGGGGAGGTGACATCCTGCTTACAGGGACAAGTCATTTTACACTGACAGACGGGCTCTCACTTTAGAAAATTATTATAGGGCTTTCACAATAAAGTGGGAAAATGGAGGCATGTATCCTGTTTATTTTCATGTTCAGAGTGAAATCTACAGCACAGAGGTATGCTTGCAAAGTGTTACGTCATAAGAACATCTTCAGACGTAGATCTGCTCAGCGTGGGCTCTCCTACCGTCCCAAGCACTTTCCCAATTTACCTGCTTCTTCAAGCCCCAAAGACTCAGATGAATCCTTTCTACCTCTTTATCTACGTCATTTATCCATTTATCAAAATCTCAACGATACACTGCCAGCTCTGGCCCTTGGCAGCGTCCAGCTTGACTGGTCTGCATCAAGACAGACTGAGGCCAAGATATCAACAGCTGTTTAAGCCAGTTCCTCCCACGCCAGTGTGATTTTTATTTTTATTTTTGTATGTATTGAGATAGGGTCTCACTCTGTCACCCAGGCTACAGTGCGGTGACACAATCTTGGCTCACTGTAGCTTCAATATCCCAGGCTCAGAGGATCCTCCCACCTCAGCCTCAAAGCAGCTGGGACCACAGGCACACAGCACCATGCTCAGCTAATTTTTTTAAAACTTTTTTGTAGAAATGGGATCTTGCTATGTCGCCCCAGGCTGGTCCAGAACTCCTGGGCTCAAGTGATCCCCCAACTTAGACCTCCCAAAGTGCTGGGATTATAGGTGTGAGCCACCGTACTTGGCCTAGTATGATTCAAGTGGATTAAAATCTCTTGACGTAAGACCTCCTTAAAAATCCAAATCTAGCTATTATTATAGTATGCTATATATTAAAAAATTAGATCCAAAGCTTGTACCTTGGCAATACATCTATTTATTTCTCATTGAGATAAACTATAGACCATATCATTCATTTCCCCCACATTAAGAAATGTTGGAAATTATACCATGTCTACAGCTATGCAACAAGGGTTTAAAACTTATTTCACAAATATATAAACTAAGTGGGAGGATACAAGTACAGTCTCCAAACTTCAAGTAACTAATGTTAAAGCCCACCTCATACACTGAAAATTCTATTTTTAAGGTGACCAGATCATTACTGTGTGATATATTAGGCAGACTAAAGAAATTTTAAATTCCTCGCAGCAGATAGTTTGTATATAATGAACTTTCCCGGGTTTTTATCCCAAAATATGTGATCGACCTCAGGAACAGAAAGCATCTAAATACTTTCAACCCATCACAAGATACAGACACCATTTCAGTTTGATGAGCCCTTTTAAAAGAACTTGGCAGGCCGGGCGCGGTGGCTCAAGCCTGTAATCCCAGCACTTTGGGAGGCCGAGACGGGTGGATCACGAGGTCAGGAGATCGAGACCATCCTGGCTAACACGGTGAAACCCCGTCTCTACTAAAAAATACAAAAAACTAGCCAGGCAAGGTGGCAGGCGCCTGTAGTCCCAGCTACTTGGGAGGCTGAGGCAGGAGAATGGTGTGAACCCGGGAGGCGGAGCTTGCAGTGAGCTGAGATCCGGCCACTGCACTCCAGCCTGGGCGACAGAGCGAGACTCCGTCTCAAAAAAAAAAAAAAAAAAAGAACTTGGCAATAATCGGCAAATTTACCTCTTGATGCAATTTATTTTCCAAATTCAAAGTAAACCCACAAGGAAACAAATGTGCTCAATATCATAATTAATCTACAAGCAGTAAAATTTATAAATCTTTGCAAAGCCAGATTTATTACAGCAAAACCTGAAATCTCAGAAGTTCATTCTAAATGCTTTATTACAATAAAACTGACATGCCTTTGCTGAAAACACCTTTGAGCCAAAGTGAGGTAACTCATAAAATGGTTTTTTATGGGCTGGGCCTGGTGGCTCACGCCTGTAATCCCAGCACTTTGGGAGGCCGAGGTGGGTGGATCACAAGGTCAGGAGATCAAGACCATCCTGGCCAACACGGTGAAACCCCGTCTCTACTAAAAAATACAAAAAACTAGCCGGGCGAGGTGGCGGGCACCTGTAGTCCCAGCTACTCGGGAGCCTGAGGCAGGAGAATGGTGTGAACCCAGGAAGTGGAGCTTGCAGGGAGCAGAGATCGCGCCACTGACTCCAGCCTGGGCAACAGAGCGAGACTCTGTCTCAAAAAAAAAAAAAAAAAAAAAATTTATCACTACCTAGAAGTCACTACAGTTTTAAATGCATCCGTGTTCACTGTTTAGACTTAATCCTGTGATTTTCATATGAGAGGTAAGCTTCCTTAGGAGCCGGGCCCGCGTCTTAAACTTCTCTAAATCTTCGGCACACTGCAACCCAGCACACATCTCCGGAGACTCACGCCTTCTCTCTGCAGAACACCATCCCACACGGCCCCACAGGACCTGGCCTGGGCCTGCCTCTGACCTCAGCTGCAGTTACACCTTCTGCTCCTTTCCTGGCTCAACAAGCCCAGCCCCATGGGCCACCCTCTCTGTGTCTCCAGCACAGCAAGCTGATTTCCACCTGCTCCTGTGTCATTGCTGGTTGGTGGATACCTGCCTCACTGGTCAAGTGTCACCCCAAATGAAGTACTGTTGAGTAGTCATCCAGGAAACTGCTTCTAGCATCCCGGGGCCTGGGTCCAGATCCCAGCTCTATCACTTACTAACTAGGCATCCCTGGAGAACATTTATCTTTCTGTTCCTTAAGGTTCTTGTTTGTATATGGATAAAATAATGATACCTAAATGATATAAGTGTCTTAAAGATTAGATGAGATCATTAAAAAAAAAAAAAAAGCATTTAGGGCCGGGCACGGTGGCTCATGCCTGTAATCCCAGCACTTTGGGAAGCCGGGGCAGGCGGATGACCTGAGGTCAGGAGTTCGAGACCAGCCTGATCAATATGGAGAAACCCCGTCTCTACTAAAAATACAAAATTAGCCAGGCGTGGTGGCACATGCCTGTAATCCCAGCTACTACGGAGGCTGAGGCAGGAGAATCACTTGAACCTGGGAGGCAGAGGTTATGGTGAGCTGAGATCGCGCTACTGCACTCCAGCCTGGGCAACAAGAGCGAAACTTCGTCTCAAAAAAAATTAATTAAATAAATAAATAAAACATTTAGAAAATAGTTGGTGATCAATAAATGTTAATGTTAGCTATTCTGTCATTTCTCCCCAGCGCTCTCTATTCTACCAAGTGCTTAATTTTTACAGCACTTAAAACTATTCGAACTTTTTATTTCTTTAATTTTTCTTTTTTTTTTTTTGAGACAGAGTCTCATTGTCACCCAAGCTGGAGTGCAGTGGCATGATCTCGGCTCACTACACCTTCTGCCTCCTGGGTTCAAGCGATTCTCCTGCCTCAGCCTCCCAAGTAGCTAGGATTACAGGTGTCCGCCACCACGCCTGGCTAATTTTTGTGTTTTTAGTAGAGAGAGGGTTTCACCCTGTTGGCCAGGCTGGTCTCAAACTCCTGACCTCAGGTGACCCAACCGCCATGGCCTCACAAAGTGCTGGGATTACAGGTGTGAGCCACCGCGCCTGGACCATTTAATTTTTCAAATGTCTGTTGTCCCACTAGAATGGAACCTCCAAAAGTACAGGAACTTTATCTGACTTGTTCTCCACTTCAGTGCCTAGAACACATCCCAGGAACTGGTGGATGCTCCAGTCACTGAATGAATCAATAGCTACAATTTAAAAGGCTTTAAAACAATTGTTAAGCAATTCAAGCTATTCGTCTAGGAATATTATTCAATGTTAAGTTGACTTAAGTAAGTTCCTGAACTATAACTTCTTTTGAGTATACAAATGTCTGCGGAGTATACATTTTTTTAAATAATTCTAGGCTGGGCTTAGGTGCTAATATCTGTAATCTCAGCACTTTAGGAGGCTGAGATGGGAAGATTGTTTGAGGCCAGGAGTTCAAAACCAGTGATTTGGTTTGGAGCTGTGTCCCCATCTAAATCTCATCTTATAGCTCCCATAATTCCCACATGTTATGGGAGGGACCCTGTGGGAGGTGACTGAATTATGGGGATAGATCTTTCCCATGCTCTTCTCATGATAGTGAATGGATCTCATGAGATCTGATGGTTTTAAAAAAGGGAGTTTCCTCGCACAACTCTCTCTTTGCCTGCTACCATCCACGTAAGATGTGACTTGCTCCTCCTTGCCCTCCACCATAATTGTGAGGCTTCTCCAGCCATGTGAAACTGTGAGTTCTCTATTAAACTTCTTTCCTTTGTAAATTGCCCAGTCTTGGGTATGTCTTTATCAGTGGCATAAAAATGGACTATTACAACCAGCCTTGGCAACATAGGGAGACCCTGTCTCTACAAAAAAGAAGTTAAAAATTAGCCGGGCGTAGTGGTGCATGCCTACAGCCCAGCTACTAAGGAGGCTGAGGCAGAAGGACCACTGGAGCTCAGGAGTTGGAGGCTGCAGTGAGCCATGATGGTGCCACTGTACTCCAGCCTCGGCAAGAGAATGAAACCTTGTCTCAAAAAAAAAAAAAATCTGTCTTAAAAATCTACTATTTGGGGAAACCACTTTAAGAAAGCAACTCTTTTCAAGAAAACCAATAAAAATTTTGGAAAAGAATAAAATCTTGATGCCCATGTGTTCTAAACAATTTTATAATGCAAAATACAAGTTCTGATGCAAAGTCTAAAAGAGCGTATTTGGTCTGAACTATTTAAACATGTAATGATCAAATGGGAAAGTGTAAAGTGCCACTTTCCCATTTGGGCACAGAGATGCACCCGTGCTCCCTGAGGTCTGGAGGGGGAGCACATGGCTCCACACAAAGGCTAAGGGCTTGTAGCTGAGGCTAGAAGGCCCTCCAGCCTCAACCAGACTAATGGTTTCTTTCTTCAGGAGCTAACCGTGGTCTGTGCAAGTGTCCCGAAGGAGAGCAAACACTCTAAAGAAGCACTTGGCATTTCTCCCTCTGTTTCAATAGACCCAGCTGGTGCTTCTATTTCTAATTCCTTCCCAGTCCCACCCTTCGCCCTCACTGGCACAGAATTCTCATTGTAACATAGATCAAATCATGTCATTCCCGCCCCTGCTTAGAAGCCCCCAGTGGTTTCTAGATCTTCACATCTGGCCCTCTCCCACCTTTCCACTGTCTTATCGCCCCAGCCAGTTTCCAAACACATCTCCAACCCCAAGCCTTCACTCAAGCTCCGGTCACCTCCTTCCCCAGCGGGGAGAGTTCTGCTCTGCAGGAACGCCCGCCCCACCCCCATCTCCATCTGCACAAGCTCAAGTGAAAGCCTCATACCTGGGAAACCTCCCCTACCAGTTCACAAGACAGAAGCAACTGCTTCTCCTTCACTCAAAACAAAGAGTGCTCAAAGCATTTAGCACACTCTCCATTTCTTACGTCAGAATACCCCAAAAGATGGCACGTCCCATCAGTCTTCCTATTTGCAGGAGTGACACAGAGGCTGGCGCTAGAAAGCACTCAATAAACATGCATGGGTTTTCATTTACTGTGATTTACTCAAAATATACAGCACAATTTTAAAACATTACCAGCATCCTGTATACCCTTTGAAGGGTTCTGAAAATCAAAAGTCCAAACTTTTTCTCGACATGCCCACAGTAGGTTATTTCTAAGAATGGACTTGCATATTCTAGTAGGTTATTTCTAAATAGTGGGTTGGAAGATGCCAAGTCAAAACCACTTTTCCTTTGAGTGGCTTAACACCCTGCTTCTTGTTGAATCCAGTAATCATCTCCTTGTTGTCCAACCCTCACCTGAAATTTTACAGTTGGTTAGAACCATATACTTTTGGAATTACTGGCACCAAAATACTCACGATTTCAACACGGGTGTTTGAAGTTACAGAATAAAATATTAACTCCTGGCAATTCCTGCTGTGAAAGTGTAGGTTTGCCTCAACTGTACCACAGCACAGTCAGAAAAAAGCACCTGGGCTTGCCTGTCTCTGCTCACCTGCAAGCCTCTCTGCTCTGGGTTGTGGGAAATCATCCACCCAGGCCAACCCAAGTCAAGAGATGGGGCAAAACCGTTCCTCTCCTTTCTTCACTGGCAGGATCTAATGGAACACTCATTACCACTCTCTATGGTGGGATCTAAGAGATCATCTGAAACACAACCAAATTTTATAAATAATCCTTATCCCCCACAAGAATGATAAAATTTGAACAAGCTTTTGGCTACCAGCTATTTCAGAGGACTATTGGTAACTGATGAGCTTAATTCGAGTTCAACAAGTGGGAATGTAATGTGCCTCCTGTAAAGCTCATCTATGTGTCTGGCTCTATGGCTGTTTCATATGCATGAATTAATGAGCTAAAATCCCAAAACAACGTAAAAGGGCCCAACAATATATGTACTACAGATGGGGGTCAATTGAAAGGGATGCTGCAAGAAATCTATTACTGAGTATCAAAGATAGCATTTGGTTTCTGGTTTTGTACATATAACAATAGATAGATTCCAGGCTATTCCTATGATAACATGACTCTTTTCAGAGTACAGTTTCAGCCAGGATTCCCCGCATCCCCCCCTCCTCCTGCCCCCGCCAGCATTTGAACTTGTCATCACGTGTATTGTGACTCAGAATAAAAGGTTGTGAGCCAATCCTCATCAGCTTCCAGACTGGAATTTCAAAGCCCAATAAAAGATCTGGCAACAAAAAATGAGGAAGCCTGCAGCAGATACTGAGAATTTTTACAGTAGATAAAAATCTTTCAAACAATTCAGCATTTTACCATCATTACTGAAGCAAAATTGGAATTCCAGTGGAGATTTTAACCCACCCCCACCCCAGGCAGTTCAAAAGAAAGTTACCACTTGGATCCCAGCAGGTATCACCCCTATTCTTTTATCTGATGCTTGGGCTTTAAAAGGGAGTCCCACTGCTTCCTCTGAGGGTGCAGAGGTAGAGCGAGGAGCTCAGTACTGCAGAGGCTGGCAGGCCCCATCAGCTGCCAGTCAGCAGAGACAGCTCAGGTCAGGTCACCTACCCAGGTCAGGGCAACAGTCAACCAATTACAGCAATTTGGAACCTTTAAAAATTGAAAAATATTTCTCTTTGGTTAATATGACAGATCACCAATTCCTATGAATTTATAAATTCTGCTGAAATAAAAAAAAATACATGAGCATACTGAAATATTTACAAATGAAATTAAGTTGGTGTAATGTCTGGGATTTCAAAATAGAACTGGTGGGGGGTAGATGGGGGTATAAATGCAGTAAGACCGGCCATGCCATTGATACTTTTTGGCGCTGGATGATGAGTACACGGTTGGGGTTCAATATAATATTTTTGAGTTACACTACTTTTGTATACATTTGAAATTATGCAAAATAAAACATTAAAAAGTGTGAAACCGAGTTTCAAAGAAAATTATTAAAAGCCTCTAGAGCAATCTATACGGTGCATATAAATGACTACATATATCCGTACGTACTAATGTGTCACTGTCCTACAGTGCAAAAGCAAGTTAAGTCTCAGAGGCGTTCATCTTGGCCCTTTACGGAGGCTGCTTAATTTCAGGGACTGAGGTTTCTGCTAAAGTCAAGAGAATTGAGAAAATTAAGGCACCTTTTAAAATTCAGCGCAGGTTACAAAATACACAAGATGCAAGCTTTGCTAGCTTTTTGTCTACTCAAGTCAAAGAAAGCTTCGTAAAGATCTCTTCTATGCCAAAATAGACAAAACACAACAAAATAAAAATGCTATAAACTTGTCACACGCATAGATGGAGTCACATCAGCAGGTAACAGCTAATCCTTCAGAGGAAGGCAGCAGAGCAACAGCGAGTAACGAAAAAGGCGACTTCACAGTGTTTCAGCGTTTGAACTTTTGACCTCCCCAAATGTCAAGAAAGAATTTCTAAACCGCGGAACTAGAAAGAATGCTTTCTTCCTTAAAATTGTTTCCTAAAGCTTTACTATTTACTATCTACGCTTTTAGCCACCGGACCCAAAGTACAAAACTCAAAAGTGTATTCTAAAGGCGATGCAAACTGGATGGAGGAGGGGAAATGAAGTAGTGCAATAAAAACCAGCAAGTCAAAGCAGCACTGAGTGCGGCGGCGACCTTCACCTCTGGGCGACTCTGCCCCCTTCACGTTTTGCTCTCTTTTGTGGAAAATCAGATTCTTTTTCCTCCGGCCTCTTTGTGTCTCTTCCTTCCCTCAAACACACAAAACGACTTGAGAGATGTGCTGCAGGTGAGACATTTAACACGAAATCCCCAGCCTTGTCTCGTTCAGAAATGAGCGCGCGCAACACTCAGCCCCCATCCGAGCTTCCCGGCGCGTCCCCCGCAGTCGCCGCCCAGGGAAGGGCGTCCCAGGCGCACCTGAGCCGCCGCTCCGGCTGGGAGTCCCGCGCAACCCGAGCCCCGGAGTCCTCCCCGCCCACCTCCGCCCGGCCCGCGCACTCCAGCCGCGGAGCAGTGCCGGGAGGGGGACACTCACGCGCCCCGAGCGCCGCGCCCTCAGAGCCGCCCGCCGAGCCGCGGCGCCCACCTGGCGGCCCCAGGCACCGCCCGCCACCAGGGAGGCTCCCGCGGGCAGGCGGGGGCGGTGCACGGGGAATGGGACGGCTCCGTCCTTTCGGTGCCAGGAAGTTCCCCAATCCCACGCTCGCAGAGGGCCCCCGGCTCCTCCCCCGGCAGGGACGCGGGCACCCAGGGGAGCCTCGGCTGTGCCCGCGGCGGGCTGGGGCAGGGCGGGGCTCCCGCGGCCGCACGGCACGGACGCAACCCGGCGGGAAGGGACGGGACGGGCGCCCGGCGGCCGCACTCACCCAGGCAGCGGATGTGGAAGCCCGAGGGCGGCCGCAGGGCCCGGCGCGTCCAGCCTTCGCGCAGCGCCTCCAGATGCTCCTCCTTGCCCTGGATCAGCAGGACCTGCTCGTCGATCCAGCCCAGGAAGAAGGTCTCGGCCACCGCGGCCGTGACTTTCTTGTTCCAGAAGTGCTGCATGTTCTCGGCTTTGAAGTCGGCGAAGATCTCGTAGCCGATGTGGTGCCGGGCGAGCTGGCGGGGCTGGGCCGGGGGCGCGCGCCGGGCTGCCCCGGGCCTTTCCCCCGCCGGCGCCTCGGCCGGGCCCAGGACGATGGCCAGGGAGTGAGGCGCGATCTGCAGAAACTTCTCCATCTTCCCAGGCATCTGCCGCGCCGACCTGGCTCACCGAGGCCGCCTCCCGCCGCTCCCGGGAACAGCCGCCGGGATGTGGCTGCAAGACCAGCGGGGAGCGCGACCGTCCCCCAGGGCAGGGCTGGCCGCGCCTCCCCCGCGCCCCGCGTCCCTGCAGCCCGGGCGCCCGGCGCAGTCCCTGGGCGCAGCCCACGGGTCTCCGCGGGGAAGGGACGGTGTGCGGGGCCCGCTCCGGCCCGAGCTCTGGAGCGCGTTACCTGCAGCTCCGGGCCACCCTTCGGGCAGCGCTCATTTTCCGGCGGCGGCACCCTCGCCTCCCCAGGCGCCCAGCGGCCCGCGGGGGCGGAGACGCGGGAGGAGGCGGTGAGGGGGCGGGCAGTGCGAACCCGGCCCGGGAACCCCCTCGGCTGGACGCGGCCCGAGGAATCCCGAGGAGTCCGATGACAGAGGTGGTTGGGGAGCGCGGATGGCCAAGGGGTGAGCGTTGGGGTGTTGGGCCTCGAGGGAGACCCGAAGGCGGGGGGGGGGGGGACGCAACGGCGACACTTGGAAGGCACCGATTCCGGAGCGGTGAGTGTCGCTCCTCCCCACGCTCCACCCCTGCCCCCACCTCCCACCTCCCGCTGGAACAAGTGGATTCGCTGACTGGTTAATGAATGTACCCTTGGAAGTGGCTTTTTAAAAAACTTAGTCAACCACGAAAAATTGTCATCAGTCCCTCCTCCCAAACTCTTGTGGAATTCTACGCTCTTGTCTTCAGTATATAGTTTGGCCTACCCTAGAGGAAACCCAGTCAGCCATTCCTAGTATTATCTAGATAACCCTCGGTTTATGAAGAGGTCACAGAAATTTACCAGGAAAGGTAACGATGATGCTTTTAAGAAAATTCCTTACGTTTGTTTCTATGCAAAATTCTGTTTGACTTATTTTTTAATCGAGAGTCACTAGTAGTCATATATGAAAAGAGATGATTGTCATAAGAAGCATTAAGGGGTTATGCTACATTTACCCAGAGCGGTACTTAAATTTCGATGTGCATCACCATCACCTGGAACACTTATTAAAACACAGGTATCTGGGCCCCATTCCCAGAGCTTCTGATTCAGTAGGTCTAGGGGAACCTGGTTTTTACAATTTCTAACAAATTCCCAGCTGCCGCTGCCGCTGCCGCTGCCACTGCCGCTGGTGGTGGTGGTGGTGGTGGTGGTGGTGGTGGTGGTGGTGGTGGTGGTGGT